>NC_059166.1:7500-165298 GCF_019923935.1 Bubalus bubalis | reverse complement strand
ATTATTAGTAGCAATTAAGTAGATAGTTTTAAATTCTGTTAGAGGCCACTGTCCATTAACAGGTGTACATTCTTAGAAGGGAATCCACAAGGCGGCCTTTTCCCAGCCCAGTAATTTGCTTATCATTCCTTCATTTGTGAAATAGGGTTTATAATTTTTACCTACAAGGGTGGTTTTGAAGAGTGGAGACGTGTGTTTTGAGTGCCCAGTGCTGTCTGGCAGGCGGTGGGCAGGAGCTGGTTCTGCTCTGTGGGGGCAGCTGGGGTGGCTGCCCTCAGCCCCTGGCCTGAGAGAGGGCCATTTCCTCTCTGCTGTTGTTTGCATGATAAGGATTCTTTTGTTTTGTTTTATTAGAGGACATGAAGCCTTGATGAGAAGAATAGGCTGTTGAGATAAAAGATGTCTGACCACAGATGGGTGTCTTTTACTATGTGCAAGGACATTATACTCATATAAAGGACTGTGCTTAAATTTTTTTTTTCCAGATTGTGAATTCTAACTCTTTGAACTATTTTGTGTATTTTTACGTTTTAGAACAGATAGTTTTTCATCTAAAGTCAATCAGTGATCATGTCAAATGTTAAGGATACTTGGCCTAGAGAATTTTCACATAGTCTTTTTAACACCTTTATTGAGATATATTGATGTGCGGGAATCTTCGAGCCTGTGTTCACCTGTGAAATTGCCCCACAGCCAAGGTAGTGAATGTGTCTGTCACTTTGCCTCTGCAGCCTCTCCCTCAGCACCCCCTCCTGCCCCACCGCAGACGAACCCAGGGCTCTGGGCCCTGCAGCAGCTCAGGCGGCTAGGCGTTGACAGCGGCGTGCATGCCTTGGTCCAGCTTCTTTCACTCAGCAAAACTATTTTGAGAAACATCAGTGTCGCATGTATCAGTTTTACATTTTAAGTTTTCAAAATTAACTTCTATTTGCACTCCTAGATGGGAAGCATTACTTCTTTGAAACTATTAACCTGTTGTCAAACTTTGTTGAGAAATCTCTTGAATAACAGTCATAGTGAAAATCTTGAGAGAGCCCTGCCCTGCACTGTCCTGGTCAAAGCCCAACTCAGCGCCTCACTTGGGCCCAGCCCTGCGGGTGTGTGCGAGGAGGGCACTCGGGCTCCTGAGAGCATGGCATGCCCTTTGTTATGATGGGAACAGAGGGAATGTGAAACTTGGACTGTTTGCTTGGAAAGGCGCTATGTGTCTGATGGTGACGCCGTATTTACTCATTTCTTTTCCTTTTTAGATCCTTCCCAGGAGTTCCATTATGGGTGTGAGAGGTTTGCATGGGTTTGTGGCGAGTAGCTGCCCACACGTATGTACAGTAGTAAACTTCAAGGAGCTGGCAGAGCGCCACCGGAGCCAGCACCCCGGAGGGACGCCCGCCATTGTGGTCGACGCCATGTGCTGCCTCAGGTACTGGTACACACCGGAGTCCTGGGTCTGCGGCGGACAGTGGCGGGAATACTATTCTTCTTTGCGAGAATTCGTGAGAACTTTTACCGCTGTTGGCATCAAGCTGATCTTCTTCTTTGATGGCATGGTGGAGCAGTCCAAGAGAGACGAGTGGGTGAAACGCAGACTCAAGAATAACAGGGAGATAGCCAAGATCTTCCACTACATCAAGTCCCACAGGGAGCAGCCGGGCAGAAACATGTTCTTCATCCCCTCGGGGCTGGCCATATTTACGCAGTTTGCTTTGAAGACCCTAGGTCAGGAAACTCTGTGCTCGTTACAGGAGGCCGACTACGAGGTGGCCTCCTATGGCTTCCAGAACAACTGTCTTGGGATTCTTGGAGAAGACACTGACTACTTAATCTATGACACCTGTCCCTACTTTTCCATCAGCGAGCTCTCCCTGGACAGTCTGGACACCGTCATGCTCTGCCGGGAGAAGCTCTGTCAGAGCCTCGGGCTCCGCCTGGCCGACCTGCCCCTGCTGGCCTGCCTGCTTGGCAATGACGTCGTCCCAGAAGGCATGTTCGAGAGCTTTCGGTACAAATGCTTGACTTCCTATGCCTCTGTGAGAGAGAGCTGTGACAGAAAAGGTAACGTTATCTTAGCTGTAGCAGACCACATATCTAAAGTTCTTCGGTTGCATCAAGGTGAGAAAAAACTGGAAGAGATGCTACCTTTGGGACCAAACAAAGCTCTTTTTTATAAAGGAGTAGCGTCGTATCTTTTGCCAGGACAGAAATCTCCATGGTTTATCCAAAAACCTAAAGATGTAGTAACTTTGGATAAGCAGGTACTATCCATGAGTTCAGATCCTGAATCTAAGCAAGAGTTTCCTGTGTGTATGGACCCTGAATCCAAGCAGAAATTACCTGTGGGTACAGACCCTGAGTTTAACCTAGAAGCACCCATGTGTACAAACACTGAAGTTAAACAAGAAGACCCTGTAAATGTGGGGCCTGAAGCCAAGCATCAAGTAACTGTGGCTTTGGATCCTGAAATCTTAAAGGTAGGTGCACATGCCCACCCGAATGTAATATGTCATGATTGAAAATGTACCCAGTGATGGGTTTGTCAGTGAATATCTATTGACTGCCTGCAGTGGTTAAGACACGGTGGGGGCCACAGAGACAAACCCTTGAGTTTAGCTAGGAGCTTCACAATACATGTGAAAACCTGCGTTGTGAGCTCTGTCTCGTGTTGTTCCATGGTTGTTACAGAGTGCTAGGGATTTGAAAGAGAGTCATCACTGTGGGTTAAGGACAGAGAGAAGTCCCCAGAGGAGTAGTTATAACTGGAGCCAGGCCTTCCTGGGCCCGAGGTTGCTGTGAACAGGCAAAGATGGGACCTGTGCTCTCAGCAGAGCCCTGGGACAAGTAGCTGAGGCCTGGGGTGTGAAGGGCTAAGTAAGGAGAAGATAATTGGGAAGGACAGACACAGCCAGATGGTGGATATTACTGCATGCCACCCTAGGGATTTGAATGTAGTCCGTAAAATGATACAGAGCCTTGGTAGTTTTGAAGGAGGGCCACGGTTCATGAACTGCCTGCTCCGTGTAGATTAGTTGCAGTGTGGCTATTATCTCATTGAAACCTCTCGTTATCCTTGGGTTACAGAGGAGTTGCGTGTGGACACTAATGCCCTGAGGCATCTCAGCAAGCACAGAGCCAAATAGGACTTTACTCACAGCTTTCATTGTTCTTGCATTGAGTGTCACCATCTTTCCAAGTTAAAAACCTGGGAACGTCTCTCCCATATTTCATCAACAGTCTCTCTTAAGTCTCGTTACTTTGATCTGTTCAGTGGCTCTTACCACCCTGGGCTCTCACCACCCTGTGTGGATGACTGTAGACGTCTGAGAACTCTTCCTAAACAGACTTTGGCCCCTTGCAGCCCCTTTGTCATGCTGCACACAGAAATAAAGCCCTGATTTGCATTTGCTAGCTTTTCGGAGGGAAGCGGTGACCTGCACAGGGAGGGCCGCCGTCCCGGCTGCTGCCTGCTGCTCCAGCCGTACCTGCCCCTCCTGCCTGCCCCTCTCCTGGACGGCCCTCCGGCCCCTCCACTGGTCGGTGCCTGCTGGGTTTCCCCATCACACCCAGAGAGGCCTCCCACCCTGTGTGAGAGACCGATGTTTGCCGCAGGTGCCTCCGGAATGTCCTCTCTGGTTCAGTCTTTCGTTCCAGACCGGGCGATCCTGTGAGGGCCTGGCCGTGTTGGTTCTTGTCCTGCCCTGCCGCGGTCTCGGAGTGTCCTCTACCTCTTCTGTCTCTACGCTTTCTGTCAGTGACTTCTCCCCTCCGTCCTGCACAATTGCAAGGAATCTTCCCTCTTTCTGTCACATGCCTTGTAGCAGAGGGGGTAGCTTCTTATCGTAGGAAATTACAGTGAGAGGTAGAATATGGTACATGTTTCAAGAGACTTATAGGTGAAAAAGTATTAAGAAATTTATTCTACCTGGAAACATTCTTAACTGCTTTTTAAAGGGAAAAGAATGTGAGTGGACATTGGAGGAGGGTTGGAGGCGGACCTGCACGTGGAGGTCCCAATGAGCAGTGGGAGGTGGGTGGAACATGTCAGCTTGGAGACAGGCGGGCCTCAGCGCAGCCCGAGGAGAAAGGCGAGCAGAGGCAGGACAGGGAGTCCAGTCTGCGCTCGGCTTCCGTGCTCAGTGTGGTTGCGTTGCTGGCTTTCCAGTGACACGCCTCTGCGTAGTTGTTCCTGGTTCTCGGCCGTTCCTCACTGTCTCCACTAACACAGCTCTTGCTGGCCACCCTGGTCTCCCGCTCACGTGAGGCCGTGGGTGTGCAAAGGCTAAAGGACATGTCTGCAGTGGCCACACAGCTAGTTCTTGTAGACCCCGAGTTTGAGCCCAAGCCTTCCACGCTTCACAAGATCGCACCCACCTTCCCTGGGTGGAGGAAGTCTGAAAGTCCATTGGCACTGGGAGAGGGACGCGCCGTGGTCAGGAGTCGGGAAGCGGGAGAACAGAAGAGTCTGAAAGGGAGCCGCCCTGCTTGGAGTCTCGTTAGAGAGTTGGGCGGTATCTGCGTTTTGTCCAGCCCAGGACTCCTAGAAGTCCCCTGCCACACCTCCAGCACCATTCCAGGCCCTCTCTGCTTGATTCTGTTTCGCTCTGGTTCCTACCGGTCCCCAGCTCTCACTTGCGTCTGTGTGCCTCGCACCTGTCAGTCTGGGCTCCTCCTCATGCTCCCTGGCTGCGTTCACTGTGCCTGACCCATACCCACTGGGTGTGGTGGCCTGGCATCTCACCCCGTTTATTCCAAGGGGAGTCCAGGAAAGTTAGGTCCAGCCACAGAGGGCAAGCATGTGTGTGCTGAGAGAGTTAAGGACTTAGTTCTTAGCCTTTTTTAGGAGGCACGGGATAGCAAGCGGGGGTGTGGTGAGATCAGATGCTTGTTTTCTGAAACACAGCAGGGGATGGACCGGTGTGTCATGAGCTGGAATTAGGGGATGGAACTGGAGGACGAGAAGCAACTCAGGCAGTGTTTCAGAAGAGAATCCTGCTGTGCAGGTGAAGCTCCTGTGCTCAGGCTAGTGGGGTGGGGTTGGCCTGAGCCAAACAGAAGGTAGGCTTCACAGGGACCATCTGATGCTTAAAATGTGTGCTCTACGTGTAGTGGAGACCCTCGAGGTAGAAGCAGTGATGCCCTGAGGGGTGAAGGGCATCCGAGGGGGAGGAGGGGGAGGTAAGAGTAAGCTGACAAGGGCCCGGGAGGCAGGTTCAAGGGTAAGAAGGAAGGCGGGTCTGCCTGATGCCGCAGTGGCCGTGGACGGGGCTCGGAGGTTGTCAGGATTGGCACGTGGGAGGATCGGGGGGCCTACAGAGCTGTGGTCACCCATGGGCTTGGTGGAGGTTGGATGACAGGAATTTGGTGGCAGTTTGGAAGCAAAAAAGGCAGAAGCTGGGGATGGGGTTGCTTTTTGTGGAAGTCTGGTGGAAGGAGCCCAGCAGAGTCTCCTGGGCCTGTGGGGCGGTGGGGGTGGGGGGAGGACAGAGTGTGTCCTGAGTCAGTGGCACTTGGACTTCTTGAGCTTAGAGGCCGCTTTGAAAATAATTTGGAAGTTTCTTAAATTCCCCTTAAAAATTCCTTAAAAAATATTTTTCAGTATCATCTTCCAGCACTGACAATAGATAACCAGAATTCAAACGTGCATTTTGGCCACATGTAGTCACCCTAGAAGTCCTTTGGTGCCAAGTAGCTGAATGTAGCAATTGCCTGGGTGCATGCACACAACCATTGCTGTTTCCTCCAGCAATTGGATAAACTGAATTCTTGCTTTAGAATTTTCAGATTAGGTGAATATGTTCAAGTTTTTCCAAGTGTGGAACACTATATCTGCAGTAAGGGCAGAGATAAAAGATGCTGAGGTGATGAGCTAGTTAATGAATTAATATTATAATTGTAGAAAACTTCTCTGAAAACCCTGTGTACACCCAGAAAAGAATGTTACATCTCAACTCTGTACAGTTGCCAAAATTGGAGGTTTTCTGATAGAATGACTATATAATTTGTTATAACTTTATAGATAAATTTGTCAAAATTCTAACTCTTGAAATAAAAAAAGAGGAAGAAACGTAAGAAGGTATAGGAAAATACATTAGAGGGTTCAGTTCAGTTCAGTTCAGTCTCTCAGTCGTGTCTGACTCTTTGCGACCCCATGAATTACAGGCCTCCCTGTCTATCACCAACTCCCGGAGTTCACCCAGACTCACGTCCATCGAGTCAGTGATGCCATCCAGCCATCTCATCCTCTGTTGTCCCCTTCTCCTCCTGCCCTCAATCCTTTCCAGCATCAGAGTCTTTTCCAATGAGTGTATTGTACCTTAAAAGAATCATAAAATATCTAACCATATTGTTTCTGATAGATTCTGTATCAAAAGGGGCATTATAGAGAAATATGTTACTTCTAATGATCTTTCATTGGTTAGAGCATCAAGTAATAACTCTTTTGGGATCCTTGCTGATTTTAAAGCTGCTAGCTTGTCTGCCATCCTGATTTAAAGAAGCATTTAGCCATGAAATAGACCCTGGAGTATGTCTAGCCAGAGAGCAGTCTTGGCCGCCTGTTGGCCATGCACTATTTGCCAGCCTCTGTATTAGCTCATTTAATCCTCATGGATAGTTCTGTGAGGATAGCACCTTTGTTAAACCTATTTTACATGTGAAGGAAGCAGGCACTGAAGGTATTAAGACTCAAGTCACTGGAGTGAATGGGCCTGAGCGAGCGCGTCACATGCGTCAGTAGCAGGACACTGATGCGCAGAGGTTCTGATGCTCCAGGCTGTTGTCAGAGCCCATTTTACATGCCATCGGGGGTCAGTTCAGTTCAGTTGAGTCAGGCCTCCCTGTCCATCACCATCTCCCGGAGTTCACCCAGACTCACGTCCATCGAGTCAGTGATGCCATCCAGCCATCTCATCCTCTGTCGTCCCCTTCTCCTCCTGCCCCCAATCCCTCCCAGCATCAGAGTCTTTTCCAATCAGTCAACTCTTCTGCATGAGGTGGCCAAAGTACTGGAGTTTCAGCTTTAGCATCATTCCTTCCAAAGAAATCCCAGGGCTGATCTCCTTCAGAAGGACTGGTTGGATCTCCTTGCAGCCCAAGGGACTCTCAAGAGTCTTCTCCAGCACCACATTTCAAGAGCATCAATTCTTTGGCATTCAGCCTTCTTCATAGTCCATCTCTCACATCCATACATGACCACAGGCAAAACCATAGCCTTGACTAGACGGACCTTTGTTGGCAAAGTAATGTCTCTGCTTTTCAATATGCCCTCTAGGTTGGTCATAACTTTCCTTCCAAGGAGTAAGCATCTTTTAATTTCATGGCTGCAGTTACCATTTCATGTTTCCACAAAGAATACTCTCACCACTGCAGGATTACTCTTCACAATTTAAAGCCACCCTAGCCCTGATGGCATGTAAAATGCGCTGTAACAACCTGCAGGATTACTCTTCACAGCGCATTTTACATGCCATCAGGGCTAGGGTGGCTTTAAATTGTGAAGAGTAATCCTGCAGTGGTGAGAGTGTTCTTTGCGGAAACATGAAGCCTGTATGTTGGTTATTACAGGCCATCTGATCTCAGCTCCTCATTGCGTGGGAGCGTGGCACCTGTTCACATCACCCATCTCCTCACCTCCAGTGGCACTGCCTGCATTCGAGCAGGAGGAAGACGCTCCCGGGCACAGCTCCTGCTCAGTGAAACAGCACTGAACGGGGGATGAGAGTGATGCCGTTTCTAATCCCAAAGAGTTTATGGTTTAATAGGAGAGATGAGGCAAGGTAATGAGTGGACGGTAAATGTGAGTCAAGCCCCTCAGGTCGGGGAGGTGAGTTCTTATTCACAGAGGATGGCAGGGTTCTAGAGAGATGACAGAACCCTGAGGTTCTAGGGAGGTTCAGGGGAACCTCACGGGGCAGAGACTCGGAAGTGGCTTTTGGGAAGGGCTGAAAGAGGTCAGTTTCTATCATGGAAGTTGGGCTCCAGAGTGTCTACGAGGGGTGCACAGGAGGAGATGGAGGTCTTCAGGGCCTCTTCAACTCAGGCTGAAGAGTCTGGTAGTCGGCCTGAGTGCAGTGATTGGGCCTCTGTTTCTAGGAAGACAGTGTCACTGGGGTGAAGAGTGGGTTGGAGAGCCTGCAGAGGGGCGGCTGGACCCCTGGACAGCTCCTCTCCCTGTTGGGTGGACAGGATGTTGAGTGACGGCAGAGGTAAGTCACAAGTCTGGTTGGTGGGTGGAAATTGGAGGAGGAAAGCGGTAATAGAAAGTTCTGAGCTGGAAGTACAGAGGCCAGCTTGACGTCCTGAGTTTGAGTGACATTTACTCTACCTCTGAGCCCTAGAAGGCCTTGGATTTCCTGCTCAAGGTCATGGTATTGTTTTCAAGGAGAAACAAGTTGCATTTAATTGTTGGCAGGTCGCCAGAGCACAGCATGTCCAGGCAGAGAGCTACCTGGTGTACAGCGTGATGAGCAGCGGCGAGGTGGAGTGCAGCAACAGCTTGGAGGATGCCACGGACCAGGCCCTGCCCAGCCAGGCTTTTGTCTACCGCCCTGTGCGGCAGCGCGTCTACTCCCTTCTGCTGGGGGGTGGCGGCGGTGAGTTGTGGTCTCCAGGGGCCATGCACCTGGAGCTGGTTCTGAGAACTGGCTGGGTGGAACGAGTGCAAGCTTTCAGGACTCAGGATTTGTTTCTCTGTAAAGTCTGAAATGGAAAATGCCACTCACATCTGCACAGGATTAAGGGTAAATGCATGGGATATCTATTTATCTGATTAGCAGGCAGTTGACCAGAGTTCATTGAAAGAGAAGTGCATTGTTTCTGTTGTAAAGTAGTTGTATTTTTATTCCTTAGAAGGATTTAAGAAATTTAAAAAATTTGGAAACTCTTTCCTCCTATAGAAGTGCGGTGTAGGGTGTGTCTGTTATTAGAAGACAGTTTTGTATGATTATAGTATGTCTTCTTTCTATTCTTTTACTTTTAAACTATTCTTAATAGTTGGAGCATTTCTGTTTTAAGCAGCATGTCAGTCTTGCAGTCTCTGTCTTTTAGCTGGATTGTCTGGGCTGTTTACGTTTGCTGTGCCGGCTAGCGTGGCCGGGCTCACTGTGCCGCTGGCTGGCGTGGCCGGGTTTACGTCTTCATTGTGCTCTTTGCTCTGTCCTCTTTTCCCTATTTTCCCCTTTTCTGACTTCTTTTAGAATAGTTGAATAATTATTAGTATTTTGCTTTATATTGGCTTACTGTTGGACTTGAATTATTAGATTTACTTGTTTTTATGTGTTTGTTTATTTTTTTAGCAGTTGCTCTACGGTTTATAATGTATGTCTTTAACTTGTCAGATTTTGACTTCAGTATTATACCATGTAAGACATACTGTAAAAACCTTACAACAGTGTACTTCATTTCCCCCTTCGTTTTTGCTATTCAGTATATTTTAAAGATTTTATTTTGAAATAATTATATACTCAAGGGAGTTGCAAAAAATAGCATATAGGATTTCATGTACCCTTTATAAAATGACATTGTATATAATAAAGTATAATATCAAAGCCAGGAACTTGACATTAGTACAATACTATGAAGCAGACTATAGATGTTACTCACTTCTCAGCATTTTTTACCCCCATTTGTTTGTGTATGTGTATAATTCTGTGCAGTATTATCCATACAAGATACAGGCGTGGATATGCTGATATCCATATACAGATATGGATGTATTCTCCATACAAGATACAGGCGTGGATATGCTGATATCCATACACAGATACGGATGTATTCTCCATACAAGATACAGGCGTGGATATGCTGATATCCATATACAGATATGGATGTATTCTCCATACAAGATACAGGCGTGGATATGCTGATATCCATACACAGATACGGATGTATTCTCCATACAAGATACAGGCGTGGATATGCTGATATCCATATACAGATATGGATGTATTCTCCATACAAGATAAAGGCGTGGATATGCAGATATCCATATACAGATGTGGATGTATTCTCCATACAAGATATAGGCGTGGATATGCAGATATCCATATGCAGATGTGGATGTATTATCCATACAAGATACAGGCATGTTCCATGGCCACAGGGGCTCTCCGTCTGCTGCCTCTTCATACCCACCTTCTGTCCCTGTCCCCTGGTGAACAGTGGTCAGTCCTCCAACTCAACCCTTTGGTCATTTTGAGAATGTCACATAAATGGAAACATGGTGGGTAGTAGCCTTTTGAGATCATGCATATGTTTTAAGCATAAATACATGATTCTTATTTTTACTTTAAGCTGTTGGCAGACATTTTTGTGAAGGACCAGGTGATATATATTTTAGGCTTTGAGGGCTCCACAGTCAGTAACAGCTAATGAGCTTTGTTGAGGCAGGTGCCCTAGACACAAATCCAGAAGGGCATGTTGTGCCATTGAAGCTTTGTCTAGTTTTCCCATGTCACACAGTTTGAATTGTATGTCATTGGTCTGTGTCACAGAATATTCTTCTTTCAATAATTTTCTAATCATTTAAAGCAGTATGAAAAGCATTATTAGCTTTCAGACTGAATAAAGGCAAGCCAGCCAGATTTGGCCTGTGAGCTGTGCTTTTGGTTGTTTTGGAAAGGAGTTAATTGGTGAGTCGATGTTTGCCATGTGTGCTGTTTCTGGTGCTCTTTATTGCAGAAATATAATTCTTCTGGAGGTAAAATTTTAGATACTTTTGTCTGGCCCTTTGAGGGTTTCATTCTGTTGTCTCTAGCTTGTGTTTCTCCTGAGATGACCGTGGTCCTTCTGACTGTTGGGTCCGCAGGTTGTGTTTCTCTGGCTGTTGAGGGTTTTCTACTGATTGCTGGTTTTCAGCCCCTGTTTAAGCTGAACTTTGGAGTCATTTCCTCCATGTGTATTCTGCCTGCAGCTCTTGAGCTCCTTGGGTCTGTGAGTTTCTGTTCCCTGTTGACTTTGAGAGCGCCGTTTCATTGAACACTGTCTTCTGTGTCTCTCTGTCACTCTAAGCCCCTATCACATGCCTGGTTCACACCTCACAGTGCCCCTCAGGCACCAAGGCTCGATTGTTAAGCCTCTTCTCTCTGTGCTTCAACTTGGATCCCTCTTGTTGCTCTGATTTCACATTTACAGAGCCTTTCTTCGGTAGTGTCTAGTCTGCTACTAGCCCATCCAGTGAAATTGTCATTTCAGATATTCTATTTTTAGCATTTTTTAAAAATCTTCCATTTCTTTCTTCCCTGTCTTCATGTTTTCCTTTAAATCCTTAAACTTGTTTGCACTACTTGTTTTCAAGTCCTTATCTATTAATTCCATCATCCCTGTCATTGCTGGGCCTATCTGTTTATTGACTTTTCTCCTTCTGGTGGGTCCACATGTTTCTGCTTATTCTTGTGTTCAGTATTTTACTGTACTCTAGAAGGTTTTGGATCTGTGAAGGGTCTTGCCTTTTGTCCTGTAAGGGGTCATTTACCTGATCCTTGCAGGGTTTGCCTGAAGCCTTGTTAGGTGGTCTGGGGAACCTCAAGAGATAGAGGGGCCTGTTTCTGAGGCCTGGGCTTCCTGGACTGTCACCGAGTGCCGATGTCTGACATGGCCGCTGCACACGGTGGCCCTTTGCGGCCCCAGGGTCACATGACCCGTGGCCATCTGCCTGGCCTCGTTGAGCCTTGCCCTGGGCGTAACACGCTCTGTCCCTCGGGACCTCAGGGTGCTCCTCTGCATGGCGCCGGCTCTGATTCTGCTCATAGCCCTGCTGTCGGGACAGCCTGTCCTCTCCGAGCCCTGCTTTGCTCTGCTTTGCTCTCCTCTCTTGCTCTTCTGGACTCTCACTGCCTCAGCTGCCATCTGCATGGCGCCCTGGGGTAGACTCTCCGCTTGAGGGTGCCGGGGCCTCTCGGGTCCTCAGTACGGGAAGGATCGTGGCTGTAGCCCCGCAGTCCCTGTCTCGGCCACACCCACCCTCCTTTCCTGCTGTAGGTGCCGACGAAGGTGAGTGCTCGTGTGGTGCTTGTACCTTTTTTGTGGCTTTTCTCTGCCCTTGGAGAGTTCTGTTCTGCATGTTGGTACATTTTTCTCCCATCCATATGTCTGTTGCCCATTATTGGAGCTGCTCAGAGATGATGCTCGACCTCCTGGACTGATGTTTTGTTTCTTCATCCTTACTTCTGGTTTGTTTTTCCTGCGTTTGGGGAACATTTCACCACTTCATTCTCAGCTCTTTGAAAGGTTTCCCTCTCTCCTTCCTGTCTCATTCCTCTCTCCTTTGAGACCTCGCTTGTCTTACTGACACTTCTCCTGGAAGTCGAATTCCTGCTGGAAGCCTTGAACCTCACTGGTGGGAGGCTTGCAGAAGTGGGTTTGCCCCCCTTTTACCCAGGCGCTTTCTTTCACTTGCATTGCTTTAAGAATCAAATCCATGTCGACAGATACAAAATGCATTTTCCAACTCAAGCCATCCTTCTGATCAGTTCTCTTTATCCCTCAGGTCCTTAAACACTAACTCCCCCAGATTCCTCCCTTCTTCCCTCATCAAAAGTGACTTCCCATCACTCACTGGGACCATCTTGCATGTGGGAGAGGGATGGTTGGGTGGGGAGGTTGGGGAGGAAGGAGGTGCCCCAGAGGGCCACTGACCCATTGTCTCCTCTCCCTCCCTGGGAAAGAAGTAATTTCCTCTCTGAGGGCACCGTGTGCTCTTCGTTCTTCAGCAGATTACGGTTTGTACTTGCCCGTGTGCATTGTCCATGGCTGCCTCCCCACCAGGCTGAGCAGGGCCTGGTCAGGGGCATTCTGCTGCACCTGGCAGATGTCTCAGCGTGAATTAGTGACAGATATATGTGTTTAAAATACTGCCTCTTCAGAAGTGCTTGCATTTAGCAAGGCATTCCTTGGAAAAGGATGACTCTGATGGTTGAATTTCAGACACAGGGAGAGCGATGGTCCCTCAAACGCCACTACATGAGCAGCTGTCTCTAAGCCCTGTCTGATGGGCAGGCGGGAGCTACTTGTTTGGAGTGAGGTTTAGAATCAAAGGTGCCTTTAGCTCCACAGTCATTGACTCTCCACACCAGAGCTCCTGCAGGTGTGCAGCTGTGGACACTGGAGGTCTGAGCCAAAGCATGACACCAAATTGATGATTTCATCCCTCAAAGTTCCTCATTATGGGCAAGGTTTGGATAACAGATCTGTTGGATGCTCCCGTTCATCTGGAATGTTGGAGGGTGCCTCTTTAGGGAGTGCTTGGTCACTGTCACTCCTCCCTGTATTTATATAGTTGAGCATATGGTGTTTAGACAGCTCAGTGGCGTCATGGCCAAAACAGGGGAGAAACCCTGAAGTCACTCAGTCCTCAGCCTGTCCTTGGCTTCATGCCTGTTGTTACCACTGATTTTAACACTGTCTGTTTTTTAGTCTCCCTAGTGATAACATTAGATAAAATCATCGGGAAGCTTGATGCATTTTAAGAAATAAAAGAAACTCAAAAAGGTGCAAGAAGGCAGACTCTGTCTGCTTTCTCCCTCGCATCTCACTGGTTCGCAGCTCAGAATGGCCCACGCCTGTGGCCCTCTTTAACAGTTAATATTAACTGTCCTTTTTCCTTGTCACTTTCCCCTCATTTTCACCATGCAGACATTCCAGGAATCCAATGGGAATTGCGGGAGGCTGATAGACTTGTGATGGACACCTTTGCAAAGCGCCTGCAGGGCATCAGCTCCTCTGAGTCCTAGAGGTTGGCCTAAAAAGTAATCCTTTTATCCAAAATATATATACAAAAAAGAAAGTTTGGGGGAATTTTCTATTTTTTAAGGACTAAAGCCACACATAATTATAGATTAATTCAGCAATATAAAAAATGTAGGATCATAAAGACAAATATAAACTTTTTAAAGCCTGGAGAGTTGTTATCAAACTTGAAAATCCCTGTGATTGAGAGGTTATAGTTGACATTGCTTCTGCTCATTCTCTTCCCCTCCCAGTGCTCACAGACCTGCCAGATCGTGTGAGAGGAGTGGGCACTTTTGAGAGTTTGTGTGTTGGAATAATCAAAAGTTTTTAACGGGAGAAAGGTTGGACATGTAGACAGACCCACATTTTTGCTCCCAGGGGAACATTTTTTAGTTATATACAGAAGCTTTTATAAATGGTATGATGTGTCTGTCCTTTGGAAATAGCAGAAGAACAACTTTGGTTGTTATTTTTTTGTTTTCCATATAAAATGTTATAGTGTGAATAGAAAGTAAAACTAGTAAAGAACTTTCACTTGAGTTTTACTTTGCTCTTTGAACTCGGAAACCGGCAAATCAAAAGTTCAAATGAGAAAATCAAGCTTTCCTTTTAGGAATTATCAAACTCAATCTCCTCTTCTCTTTTTCTTCGTATGTAGGCATTTAAGAAGATTATTTTATTTTAAGAGGAACTAAAGAGCCTTTTGATGAGGGTGAAAGAGGAGAGTGAAAAAGCTAGCTTGAAACTCTACATTCAGAAAACTAAGATCATGGCATCTGGTTGCATCCCTTTATGGCAAATAGAAGGGGAATAAGTGGAAGCAGTGACAGATTTTCTTTTCTGGGGCTCCCCCCGAAAATGACTACAGCCATGAAATTAAAAGACACTTGCTCCTTGGAAAGAAAGGTATGACCAACCTAGACACCATATTAAAAAGCAAAGACATCACTTTGCTGGCAAAGGTCCAAGTCAAAGCTGTGCTTTCTCCAGCAGTCATGTACGGATGTGAGGGTTGGACCATAAAGAAAGATGAGTGCCAAAGAATTGATGCTTTTGAATTGTGGTGCTGAAGAAGATTCTTGAGAGTCCCTTGGACTGCAAGATCAAACCAGTCAGTCCCAAAGGAAATCAACTTTGAATATTCATTGGAAAGACTGATACAAAAGCTGAAGCTCCAGTACTTTGGCCACTTGATCTGAAGAGCCGACTCATTGAACCCTGATGCTGGGAAAATTTGAAGGCAGAAGGAGAAGGCGGCAGCAGAGGATGAGATGGTTAGATAGCACCACCGACTCAATGGAAATGAACTTGAGCAAACTCCTGGAGATAGTGAAGGACAGAGGCGCTTGTTGTGCTGCAGTCCAAGGGGTTGTTGCAAGAGTCAGACTTGACTTAGTGACTGAACAACAACAACCAGAGAAGGGACTAATTTCCCAGCAAAATTGCATTTATTTTAAGAAGATTTCGGGTAACACTTTGTATCTAGCTGTGGCTTTTGGAAGAAGCAGGGAGCTGTAACTGTGTCTATGGTAGGGATAATCTGAATTAACAGAGAAAATGCTTCCAAATGAATGTCTCGGTTTGGACAGAGACCTCATTCAGACTAAAGACTTATTCTTTGCATGTTGATAAGCTGTTCTGGCCACTCTGCACTGCCGTTTACCCTCTTCTGGCAGAAGGAGGAAACAGGCATACTGAGTGTCCCTGTCACCTTCCTGGTCAACAGGGGAGTGGCAGGATGCAGAAGAGTCTGCAGACACCTGGCCTCCACTTCAGAGAAGACGCTCATTTGTGTGTCTTTTCCTGTATCCTTCCCCACCATTTCTGATAAAATTTTGTTTAGGGAATGAAAATTAAGATTAGCAGTTCCAATTGAACTTTCATCTTCTGGCTAGCTAATGTTATTTGAAAGATAAGAGTTTCCTATTCAAGGCTCTGTAAGTAAATAGCTGTAAGTGCTACAGTTTATGCAGCAAAGTTCAGTCTTGTTCTGGTCAGTTAAACTCATCAGGTGTTCAGTTTATCATTTTAAAAAGCAAAAGCTTTTCTTAGTTTGTTAATTAAGAAATACTTTGGAATTAATATGCACCTAACTGCCAGTTCAGTTCAGTCGCTCAGCTGTATTTGACTCTTTGCGACCCCATGGACTGCAGCACGCCAGGCCTCCCTGGCCATCACCAGCTCCCAGAGCTTTCTCAAACTCATGTCCATCAAGTTGGTGATGCCATCCAACCATTTCATCCTCTGTCATTCCCTTCTCCTCCTGCCTTCAATCTTTCCCAGCATCAAGATCTTTTCTAATGAGTCAGCTCATCAGTGGCCAGAGTATTGGAGCTTCAGCTTTAGCATCAGTCCTTCCAAAGAATATTCAGGACTGATCTCCTTTAGGATGGACTGGTTGGATCTCCTTGCAGTCCAAGGGACTCTCAAGAGTCTTTTTCAACACCACGGTTCAAAGCATCAGTTCTTCCATACTCAACTTCCTTTATGGTCCAACTCTCACACCCATGCATGACTACTGGAAAAACCATAGCTTTGACTAGACAGACCTTTGTTGGCAAAATAATGTTTCTGCTTTTTAATATGCTGTCTAGGTTGGTCATAACTTTCCTTCCAAGGAGCAAGTGTCTTTTAATTTTAATGGCTACAGTCACCATCTGCAGTGATTTTGGAGTCCAAGAAAATAAACCCTCTGTTGTCCAAGTTATGGAGAAAAGAGGGAATTTGGCATCAGTGCTGGTCTGCATAATGAGGAAAGAGGGGGTTGGGTTGATGTGCTGGTCTAAATTTTGAGAGAAGAGCTCCTAGTGTTGGTGCTGGTCTTAAGCCTGTTTTCTCTTAGGCCTGCTGCTCCTGTTGGACTCATCTCCATGGGCAGTGCCATCCTCCTGGATTGTAGCTGGGCAGATAATGCTAAGGTGCCTTGCCTAACTCAGTGGAACTATGAGCCAGGCCATGTAGGGCCACCCAAGATGGACAGGTGATGGTGGAGAGCTCTGACTAAATGCAGTCCACCAGAGAAGGGAATGGCAAACCACTTCAGTATTCTTGCCTTGAGAACCCCATGAAAAGGCAAAAAGATTTGACACTGAAAGATGAACTCCCCTGGTTAGTAGGTGCCCAAAATGCAACTGGGGAAGAGTGGAGAAATAGATCCAGAAAGAATGAAGAGGCTGAGCCAAAGCAAAAACAATGCCCAGTTGTAGATGTGACTGGTGATAGAAGTACCAGCTCCAAAACTGTAGAGAACAGCACTTCATAGGGACCTGGAGTGTCAGGTCCGCAAATCAAGGTAAATACTTCATAGGAGCCTGGAGTGTCAGGTCCGCAAATCAAGGTAAATACTTCATAGGAACCTGGAATGTCCGCAAATCAAGGTAAATACTTCATAGGAGCCTGCAGTGTCAGGTCCGCAAATCAAGGTAAATACTTCATAGGAGCCTGGAGTGTTAGGTCCGCAAATCAAGGTAAATACTTCATAGGAGCCTGGAGTGTCCGCAAATCAAGGTAAAGTGAAAGTGGTCAAACAGGAGATGGCCAGAGTGAACATCAACATTTTAGGAATTGGTAAACTAAAATGGACCAGAATGGGCGAATTTCATTCAGATGACCATTATATCTATTACTGTGGGCAAGAATCCTTTAGAAGAAATGGAGTAGCCCTCATAGTCAACAAGAGTCCCAAACACAGTACTTAGGGGCAGTCTCAAAAATGACAGAATGATCTCTGTTCGTTTCCAAGGCAAAGCATTCAATATCACAGTAATCCAAGTCTATGCCCCAACCACTAATGTCAAAGAAGCCAAAGTTGAATGGTTCTGTGAAGACCTACAAAACCTTCTAGCTGCTAAGTCACTTCAGTCGTGTCCGACTCTGTGCGACCCCATAGATGGCAGTCCACCAGGCTCTGCCACCCCTGGGATTCTCCAGGCAAGAACATTGGAGTGAGTTGCCATTTCCTTCTCCAACGCATGAAAGTGAAAAGTGAAAGTGAAGTCACTCAGTCGTGTCCGACCCTCAGTGACCCCATGGACTGCAGCCTTCCAGGCTCCTCTGTCCATGGGATTTTCCAGGCAAGAGTCCTGGAGTGGGTTGCCATTGCCTTCTCCGACAAAACCTTCTAGAACTAACACCAAAAAAAAGATGTCCTTTTCATCATAGGGGACTGGAATGCAAAAGTAGGGAGTCAAGAGATACCTGGAGTAATAGGCAAATTCGGCCTTGGAGTACAAAATGAAGCAGGGCAAAGGCTAACAGAGTTTTGCCAAGAGAACGCACTGGTCAGAGCAAACATCCTCTTCCAATAACACAGGATACAACTCTGCACATGGACATCACAAGATGGTCAATACCGAAATCTGATTGTTTATATTCTTTGCAACCGAAGATGGAGAAGCTCTATACAGTCAGCAAAAACAAGAACGGGAACTGATTGTGGCTCAGATTATGAGCTCCTTATAGCAAAATTCAGGCTTTAATTGAAGAAAGTAGGGAAAACCACTAGACCATTCAAGTATGACCTAAATCAAATCCCTTATGATTATACAGAGGAAGTAGCAAATAGATTTAAAGTATTAGGTCTGATAGATAGAGTGTCTGAAGAACTATGGACAGAGGTTTGTAACATTGTACAGGAGGTGGTGATCAAAACCATCCCCAAGAAGAAAAAATGAAAAAAGGCAAAATGGTTGTCTGTGGAGGCCTTACAGATAGCTAAGAAAAGAAGAGAAGTGAAAGGCAAAGGAGAAAAAGGAAAGATATATCCATCTGAATGCTGAGTTCCAAAGAATAGCAAGGAGAGATAAGAAAGCCTTCCTAAGTGGTCAATGCAAAGAAATAGAGAAAAACAATAGAATGGGAAAGACTAGAGGTCTCGTCAGAAAATTAGAGATACCAAGGGAACACTTCATGCAAAGATGGGCACAATAAAGGACAGAAATGGTATGGACCTAACAGAAGCAGAAGATATTAAGAATAGGAGGCAAGAATACATAGAAAAACTATACAAAAACAGATCTTCATGACCCAGATAACCATGATGGTGTGGTCACTCACCTCGAGCCAGACATCCTGGAGTGTGAAGTCAAGTGGGCCTTAGGAAACATCACTACAAATCAAGGTACTGGAGATGATGGAATTCCAACTGACCTATTTCAAATCCTAAAAGATGATGCTGTGAAAGGGCTGCAGTCAATATGCCAGCAAATTTGGAAAACTCAGCAGTGGCCACAGGACTGGAAAAGGTCAGTTTTCATTCCAAGCCCAAAGAAAGGCAATGCCAAAGAATGTTCAAACTACCACACAATTGCACTCATTTCACATGTTAGCAAAGTAATGCTCAAAATTCTCCAAACGAGGCTTCAATATTATGTTAACTGAGAACTTCCAGATGTTCAAGCTGGATTTAGAAATGGCAGAGGAACCAGGGATCAAATTGCCAGCATCCATTGGATCATTGAAAAAGCAAGAAAGTTCCAGAAAAACATCTACCTCTCCTTCATTGACTGTGTTAAAACCTTTAGCTGTTTGGATCATAGCAATCTGTGCAAAATTCTTAGAGAGATGGGAATATCATACCACTTTACCTGCCTCCTGAGAAATCTGTATTCAGGTCAAGAAGCAACTGTTAGAACTGGGCATGGAACAAAGGACTGATTCAAAATTGAAAAAGGAGTACGTCATGGTTGTATATTGTCACCTTGCTTATGTAACTTATATGCAGAGTCCATCATGAGAAATGCTGGACTGGATGAAGCACAAGTTGGAATCAAATTGCTGGGAGAAATATCAATAACCTCAGACATGCAGATGACACCACCCTTGTCACAGAAAGCAAAGAGGAACCAAAGAGCCTCTTGATGAAAGTGAAAAAGTTGGCTTAAAACTCAGCATTCAAAAAACAAAGATCATGGCATCCAGTCCCATCACTTTGTCGCAAATAGATGGGGGAACAATGGAAACAGTGACAGACTTTATTTTCTTTTGCTCTAAAATCACTGCAGATGCTGACTGCAGCCATGAAATTAAAAATGCTTTCTCCTTGGAAGAAAGGCTATGACCAACCTAGACAGCATAATAAAAAGCAGAGACATTACTTAGCTGACAAAGGTCTGTCTAGTCAAAACTATGGTTTTTCTAGTAGTCATGTATTGATGTGAGAGTTGGACCATAAAGGCAGCTGAGCGCTGAAGAATTGATGCTTTTGAACTGTGGTGTTGGAAAAGATTCTTGAGGGTTCCTTGGACTGCAAGGAGATCAAACCAGTTAACCCTAAAGGAAATCAGTCCTGAATATTCATTGGGAGGACTGACGCTAAAGCTGAAGCTCCAATACTTTGGCCAACTGATGTGAAGAACTGACTCATTAGAAAAGACCCTGATGCTGGGAAAGATTGAAGGCAGGAGGAGAAGGGGACGACACAGGATGAGATGGTTGGATGGCATCACAGACTCAATGGACGTGAGTTTGAGCAAGCTTCTGGAGTTGGTGATGGACAGGGAGGCCTGTGGTGCTGTAGTCCATGAGGTCGCAAGGCGTCGGACATGACCGATCGACTGAACTGAGATGATGCTGTGTGTCTCTTGGAATGCTGGTCCAAAGACTGCTCCCTCCGCCCTAACAGAGGGGAGCTGGGAGGACTGTCGGGTGTGTTCAGATAAGGGCACCCATGCCCACCCTGAACCTCGCTCTCTGTCTTTTGTGTGTCACTTAGAGTTAAAGCTCTGAGACATTGGCTCTGAACCTCTGTGCTGTGAACAGTCTTAGATAAAAGGTGGTCATTTCCATGCGGTGTCATATGTGGTTTTGTGAATGTTTTAGTGATTCCCAAGGAGTCACTTGGCAGGCTAGGTCCCTTAATAGCAGTGGTTGAGTGGGAGTACAGAACCTAGTAAAGTTTGTATCTTGGCATGAGCAGCGCAGCATTCACTCAGTTGGCTATTTTTTAATGTAATGAAAACCTTGGCCAAGAGGATTACATAGAAATTGGGTTGTTTTATTTTTAACAACATGAAGAATACTCAGATCTTCTTTTTTAAAATTTTTTGTGTGTATGAAATTTAGGCTAAGATGAACTTGCTCCTAAACCTGCAGTTAATGAGCATTTGCTCTGGGCCTTGTGTTTTATGGAGAATGGTTTTTGCTCTAGGGAGCTCAGTTTTCCGGGACTCCAGCCAGAGTGCTGCCTGAGTGGGGCGCAGTGGTTGGGGAACATGGGAGGCTCAGCTGAGAGGGAGGGAAGGGGGGCTCGCCAAGTGTGGGCACAGGAGGTGGCGTCTGCGGTGGGCTGGGGGAGTGGTGGAGGGGAGTGGGGGCAGAGCAGAGCATGGCCCAAACGCAGAGGGGAGAAAGGGTGAGGTGAGCTGCGGCTGAGTGGGGCATGGCAGCTGACTGGGCCACCTGAGCTTCTGTAGCAGTTAGTAATCTAGCAACAGACAGACGTGCCTTTATTCTAGATTATTCCTACCAGCTTTCTGATTCATCTGACATAACACTAGTCTTAATTGTTGCGTAAAGTAGTGAATTTAAGAGCAGAAAGGACTGTCATATTCCTGCTCCCTGAATGTTCTCTGGGACGGTAGGAGGGTGATAGGGAAGGAAAGCAGGATGCTGCAGGAGCCGTCTCGGTGGTGACTGAGAGGTCACCTCTGCCCTCAGTGATCACCTATCCAGGTTGTCCTGCCACCCACCACTCAAGGTCATCATTCTGGTGGGACTGGATGGATGACCATCCGATCAGAGGGTAGGAGATCCACTGCTGGATGCCCGAGGCCCCGTGGTGACCTTGGATGTGAGAACTCACTGTGCTCACCGGTGTGGAATTGGTCCTGCCGAGGTGGCTCTCGTGCAGTGTTGGTGATGGACTGGTACGCACGTCCACTGATGCAGCTGTCTTTACTCAGGTGGTTCCAGCACCGGCCCCGCTGTCAAGGAGTGGTTTGTGTACTCCGGGAACCCACTGAGGCAGCCGGACCTCGTCAGGCCGCTGCAGATGAACATTCCAGGTACAGACTGCTGCTAAATCGCTTCAGTCGTGTCCGACTCTGTGCGACCCCAGAGATGGCAGCCGACCAGGCTCCCCCATCCCTGGGATTCTCCAGGCAAGAGCACTGGAGTGGGCTGCCGTTTCCTTCTCCAATACATGAAAGTGAAAAGTGAAAGTGAAGTCGCTCAGTTGTGTCCGACTCCTAGCGACCCCATGGACGGCAGCCCACCAGGCTCCTCCATCCATGGGATTTTCCAGGCAAGAGAACTAGAGTGGGTTGCCATTGCCTTCTCCACCAGGTACAGACAGCCTTGATTAAATGTCAGAGTTGTTCACCACATGATGCAGTAATGATCTCTGTGGAAACATACTTTTCCAGAACTGCACACACACTGATTTTCATTTCTACCGTGGGTCCAGGAGTGGTGTCCCTAATGAAGTTCTAATACAGCAGAGAAAAGGGCATTATACAGACCTCTCCAGGCCCAGTCTTCTGAACCACCCTGCCTCACTCCCCTGCCTGCTGCCCAAGGTCCACGCCAGGGGGAGAAGGAAACCAGGACCCCCTTAGTAAGCAGCTGCGAGTTAGCACGGTTGCATTCTTGCTGCTCTGCTTGGGGCGATTATTGTCTTGCTTCCACGATTGAAAGTGGGCTTGATGGATTGGGAAGAGGAGGTGAAGGAAGGTGTTCAACTGTAAAAGTAAGTTTTTTTCAAGGGCCAGTGGGAGGGGAGGAGAAAACAGAGTTCTCCTAAAAATTAGTCGAAATAAGTTCTTCCTGTGGGTTCTTAGTATCTGGAGAAGGCCAAGCGTGTTCGACTGTAAGAGACAGGGTTCTACACACAGACACTTGAAGAGAGGACAGAGTTTGGGGCTTATTTTAGTGGCCTTTCTTATTGTTTCACAAAATAAATACTTTCCAAAATTTTTATATTCCATTTTTATATGCTTTAAATTCAAGTCACTATTGTGTTCTGTCACTCAAGCCTATAATTTACCAAATAAGAAACATTGTGAAACATATTTCTTATAAGTGGAATTGTACAAGGAGAGAAGTTGAGGGAATATTTTCTAATTCTCTCAGTTGATAAGGGATATACTCAAACCTAAATATTAGTATTTTAGTATTTCAAACCTAAAGGTACTTATCACAAAAACAATTTAAGAATGACACATTTTACAGCAAGAAGTACTTTTAAAGAATACCCAAAATCATTTCCCAGAAATGTTTTAATATATATATATATATGTAATTTTCATTTTATAGTATCGTTCCAGAAATAATGTAGAAAGGGAATATGTGGCCTTTCATTATTATATTACGAGTTCATTTTAGAGGCCACTCAATATAAGGTTTTAATAAACTCTAAAGCTCACTTAGTTGTTGGAGAGACTGCTTCTGAGGCTTGTGGCACGTGCTCCTTGGCACTGCTGAGCTGCAGGTGTGTGCGTGCTGCACACTGGGACTGCGCCCGGGGCCTGTGCTTCCAGAAGGAGCCGGAGCCCCGCCCACCCGCGGAGGGCGGTGTGCGTCTGCCATCTCTAGGACCCTGGAAGTGGGGCCTTGAACCCGTGTTGCAGGTGATTCACATGAATGACTGTTCACACTTATGTTAATAACAATACAAAATGATAGGATTTTTATATATAAATCTTCTCTATATCCATGAGGAAAAACGCCAGATGGTTTTTATTTTAGACTCATTTGGAAGCTGGATCATCCAGGTGCCTATCTCATGGTTTTCCAGCACCCTGACAACGTGTATGTTAAGAGCAGTGGACTCCTGCTGCTTGATCCTCACCTTCTGCAGGCCCTCAGAAGGGTGTACCTTGAAATTTGGCTTCCTTTCCCCCGACCTGCCCCTCACAGGGTCCCTGCATCTGTGCCTCATCCTCAGCCGCCTCCCTTACTGACACGCTGCATTTTGTGCAGCAAGTCTTGACCACACAGCAGGCAAGCATGTGACATAGCTTTTTATCTCCCAAACTGGATATTCTTCTTTAGGCAACATGTAGGTGATTTTTTCTGTCTTCACAGAGCCTCTTTTTGGTCATTTTAAGCATATCCTTATTTTATAAAGCTCGGAAAGCTGATTGCACACATCTAATTGGTAGTTTGTCCATCTGGAATGATTTTTAAAGCATTCAAGAATCTGAGAGTAAGCTTAGTATTTCTTGGCTGTATAAAGACGTGACTCACCAGCACCTTGCAGATCTTCTTTTATAAAATGAAACAAGTTGTCATTCACAGAAATTACGTCCTTCCCAGTCCCTTTGGGCAGCACTCTTGGGACTTGCTCATTTCTGAGAAGCTCTTGAGACTTTCCTGTCTGTGAATTCACACAGAAGCCTTTGCCAAGTAAAGACATAATTTGACTTGTGAAGCTGATATGTTTCAGGAGCAATGCAAGTAGGACCTATAGACAAAATCTCATCTGCCCATGGAACTCTGGGTAAAGTGTGGGGGCCACCCTTGATCCTTTCTGGCAGTCATGCAATTTTCTCATACTGTGAAATGTTTTCATTTTGCTGTTTTTGACTATTTAAAAATGTGAAAATCATTCATTCATAATTTCTGCATATAAAACCAAGGAAAATGTATCTTACACAATTTTGGCAGCTGTTTCTTTTGCACAGTGTACTTTGAAAACCACTAGTCCAGGAAAGTAAGAGAGCCAACTACCAGAGTAGACCAGTGGTGTTCTCTCCAAGCACCCCGTCACAGCCGCGTCTGTCTCACTCCCTCGGACAGCACAGCTGAGCACAGGAAAAGAAAGCCCCCCCTTTCCCGCACAGTATAACTGTTTAAAGAAAGAGGAATGTTTTCAATGAAATACATATATGCTGACCTTTTAGGATTTCTGCTTGTTTAAACCAGGAAGTTCTGTTAATGTTTACTTTCCAGTTGCTTTAAGTGTAAAAGCCCAAGGAAGTCAGCAAGGAAACAGGTCAGTGCCCTTTACTTCTTTACTTAGTTTCTGAGAAGCGTCTTATAACTTGCTAGTACAAAGAATAATGGTAAATGGACTTTTTTTTTTTTTAAACTAGGGGGAACGCCTAGTTTGAGACAGCTGTGGCTGAGCCAAGAGCCAGGAATCCAGGCCCAGCGCTTGGACACACTGCTGGCCTGCTTTGACCTGTCATCCTCACGAGAAGAACTGCAGGCAGTTGAGCGCCCCTTTCAGGCGCTGTGCTGCCTCCTGGTCTACCTGTTCGTGCAGGTAACGCCCCTCCTGGCCGTGGCTGCTGCAGTCACCCCTCGCTTCTGGCCCTTGACTTTTGCGGGGTATGGTGGTCTGGGGTGTTGCTGAGGGCTGGTCCCCTGCCCCGTCTCTGCCCAGTGTCTGTTTCATAAAAAGTGAGGTCTCTGTGTGGCCGTACATTTGAGGAGCCCTGTCAGCTGCTGGCATAGAAGTGGGCTCTGCACCTCCCTGTGATAGAAGCTTGAGGTGTCTGCCAGGTCCAGGCCGTGGTGCACTTTGCTCACGATGGCCCAGCTTTGTGGAGCGTGGGCTGTCCTGTGTCCCTGTTTGGATGGTGGTTGCCACAAACATGGGGCAGGTAAGCCACCCTCAGTGAGGTTTAATTTACTGCCTTCGCACT
Organism: Bubalus bubalis; assembly: GCF_019923935.1. NCBI lineage: Eukaryota > Metazoa > Chordata > Mammalia > Artiodactyla > Bovidae > Bubalus > Bubalus bubalis. Next base: position 139,991 of record NC_059166.1, on the reverse strand, counting down.
GGTTTCACACGCACCAGGACGGACTTTTGTTTTGAGTAGAACTTTCCTTTATTTGCACCAGACTCAGCAAAGTATAAATCAGTAAATGATCGCAGGATTATTTAATGTTTAAATGAAAAATACATTTCTTTTGCTACTTTTACTAAATGTGCATGCATGTATTATCAGTTAATGCTTTCTTTCCCTTGTTTATGAATCTGCAGGTGGCTAAGGTGGACACAGTGGGGGTTGGGAACTGGTCGATGACCAGCAGCTGAGTTTTCTCCTCCAGGAGAATAAGCGGTTTCTTCTCAGGACTGTGTGTGAATATATGGATAGTGATATTTGGATATGGATATATCCTTGGATAGCCTTGTGTTAGCACTCTTAGGACTACATTTTGCATTTCTTTTTCCCTCAGGAGAGAGAGGTCCTTGAGCCCATTCGTAGTCATTTGACACAGCTCTGCTTTCTTGTCAGCTGTGCAAGTGACTGTTGGCTATGAAAATCCACTTCCAGAAGGAAAATATCCCAAATCACAGAATAGTCACTTTACATCCCACGTATTTATATACACCTGAGGCTAGACAAGTATCAGAAGGAAAATTTCCACTTTTACCTTCTTAGTACTAGTAATTACCTTTAAATGAAATCTTTTTAGTATAAGTCAGCATGAGATAGACTCATTGTTGGTTGACTTTAAAGGATACATTCAAATTGCAACTTTTAAAATAGAAAACAAATCAATGCATCAGTGTTATCCCTTAGATTAAAAGGTACTATACTGCGTTGCCGGAGAAGGCAATGGCACCCCACTCCAGTACTCTTGCCTGGAAAATCCCATGGACGGAGGAGCCTGGTAGGCTGCAGTCCATGGGGTCTCTAAGAGTCGGATACGACTTAGCGACTTCACTTTGACTTTTCACTTTCATGCATTGGAGAAGGAAATGGCAACCCACTCCAGTGTTCTTGCCTGGACAATCCCAGGGACGGGAGCCTGGTGGACTGCCGTCTATGGGGTCGCACAGAGTCGGACACGACTGAAGCACTTAGCAGCATACTGTGTTGTTATCCATAAGGATAACTATTCTCTCTTTAGATTAATAACTATAATCTCTTTAGATTAATAAGGCTAAAATGGTATACTTTTGTATGCTGCTGCTAAGTCGCTTCAGTTGTGTCCGACTCTGTGCGACCCCATAGATGGCAGCCCGCCAGGCTCCACCGTCCCTGGGATTCTCCAGGCAAGAACACTGGAGTGGGGTGCTATTTCCTCCTAGTTAAGCTTAAATTAGGTGCCACGCAGGATGAATGCGTACTGTTTAGTGCACACAGCGTACAAAGAAACAAAGCCCTGGTTTGCTGACCGTTGGGTCCTAACTTGGTTATGTATTCACTTGGAGTCCAGCCTCCGGGTTAACATGTTTATTAGAGGCTAATTTGAGAAACTTTTCCGGAAGGGTAATTTTGCATCATAGAAAGTTTTCATATATAATAATCTCTACTAGGTGAAGTTTTTAAAAAATTGGTATTACTAAGAATCTTGTCTCCTCTGATATGTTATCAGTTGAGTTCAGTTCAGTTGTTCAGTCGTGTCCGACTCTTTGTGACCCCCTGGACTGCAGCACACCAGGCCTCCCTGTCCATCACCAACTCCTGGAGTTCACCCAAACCCATGTCCATTGAGTCGGTGATGCCATCCAACCATCTTATTCCTCTGTCGCCCCCTTCTCCTCCTGCCCTCAATCTTTCCCAGCATCAGGGTCTTTTTAAATGAGCCAGCTCTTCACATCAGGTGGCCAAAGTATTGGAGTTTCAGCTTCAACATCAGTCCTTCCAATGAACACTCAGGACTGATCTCCTTTAGAATGGACTGGTTGGATCTCCTTGCAGTCCAAGGGACTCTCAAGAGTCTTCTCCAACACCACAGTTCCAAAGCATCAGTCCTTCGGCACTCAGCTTTCTTTATAGTCCAGCTCTCACATCCATACATCACTACTGGAAAAACCATAGCTTTGACTAGATGGACCTTTGTTAGCAAAGTAATGTCTGCTTTTTAATAAGCTGTCTAGGTTGGTCATAACTTTCCTGCCAAGGAGTAAGCGTAGATTTGCTAATTACAAAGATGGTGGCAGAGTATGAAATCGATAAACTGAAAAAGTATGGTTTTTTTTTTTTTTTCTGCATTGTTGGCATGCAGAATCTTAGCTCCCCAACCAGGGATCAAACCCATGTCCCCTGCAGGGGTAGCACAGAGTCTTAACCACTGGATCACCAGGGAAGTCCAAGAGTGATTCTTTTTTTGTAGGCTGGTTTTTTAAAATCAGCTTTCTGCAAAAGATGCTAATGGCAAGAAGTAGAACTAACTATATGCCAACAAACCTGTCTAAGATAGAGGTGAGGGCTTATGAGTTTAAAACAAAATATTCTCTGCTTGGTCTTGCTTTTGTAGGTTGAGATCTTTTTTCTTGGTCACGAGTGCTGTGCATTTGTAGATTTCTTGCTTTTTCTGCAGCATAATTATAGCTTCATTTATACAAAGGCAACTTTGTATAAAGTTGGAGTAAAGGTAGAGATAGATGGTGACATTTGGTGGCTGAGCCCCTGACCCTGTGAGGAGGGCGTGGAGGTGCTGCTGTGACCGGGCCCCACCCATCTGTGTGCTCCGCCCCCTCATTCCCAGGCTCTGTCTCTCTGTGTCTGTCTCTCCTTGCTTCTCACTCACACTTTGGTTGGACTTTTTGATTTCACAAAGGATGGGAGGAGTTGCATATTTGGGGAATCCTAGTTTCTAATATGGAGAAGGCAGTGGCATCCCACTCCAGTACTCTTGCCTGGAAAATCCCATGGACAGAGGAGCCTGGTGGGCTGCAGTCCATGGGGTCGCTAAGAGTCAGACATGACTGAGTGACTTCACTTTGACTTTTCACTTTCATGCATTGGAGAAGGAAATGGCAACCCACTCCAGTGTTCTTGCCTGGAGAATCCCAGGGATGGGGGAGCCTGGTGGGCTGCCATCTATGGGGTCGCACAGAGTCGGACATGACTGAAGTGACTTAGCAGCAGCAGCAGCAGGTTTCTTATAAATGGGGATCCAAAGACACAGTTGACATCTGGGGCTCGCAGGCGTGGGTGTTTGTCCCAGCTCTGATCACCCTAGCTCAGGCTAGCTGTGGGTGCTTTCTGTCTGCAAACCCCACAGTTGTCAGCTCTGGAAATTTGTGTTAACCCTTGATGACCTACATTGCTCCAAGGCTCAGATTTGGCCATAGCTCAGGCTTCCCATCGGAGAAGGCAGTGGCACCCCATTCCAGTACTCTTGCCTGGAAAATCCCATGGACGGAGGATCCTGGTAGGTTGCAGTCCATGGCGTCGCTAAGAGTCGGACACGACTGAACGACTTCACTTTCACTTTTCACTTTCATGCATTGGAGAAGGAAATGGCAACCCACTCCAGTGTTCTTGCCTGGAGAATCCCAGGGACGGGGGAGCCTGGTGGGCTGCCGTCTATGGGGTCGCATAGAGTCGGACATGACTGAAGTGACTTAGCAGCAGCAGGCTTCCCACAGGCGTTCTGGAGCATTCTGCCTTGCTCATGAGTACCAGGCTCTGCTGCCCAGCCTGGCTCTGGTTGACGTGGAGATTTATACACCAGGGACTGTGGATAGGGAGAGAAAAGACCCCGCCCACCTCCAGGGATGTCTCTTCTGCCCTTGGTGTGAGTGTGTGTATATGAGTGTGTGTGCTCTGCTGCCCCAGGCGTGTGTGTGTGTGTGCTCTGTTGTCCTGGGTATGTGCATATGTGTGTATGAGAGGGTGTGTGCTCTGCTGCCCTAGCCGTGTGTGTGTGTGTATGAGAGTGTGTGTGATCTGCTGCCCCAGGCATGTGTGTGTATGCTCTGTTGTCCTGGGTGTGTGTGTGTGTGTGTGTGTGTGTATGCTCATGTGTGTGCTCTGCTGCCCTAGGTGTGTGTGTGTGTGTGTATGCTCTACCATCCTGGGTATGTGCATGTGTGTGTATGGTCATGTGTATGTTCTGCTGCCCCAGGTGTGTGTGTGTATGCTCTGCTGTCCTGGGTGTGTGTGTGTGTGTGTGTGTGTGTATGAGACTGTGTGTGCTCTGCTGCCCTAGGTGTGTGTGTGTGTACACTCTACCATCCTGGGTATGTGCATGTGTGTGTATGGTCATGTGTATGTTCTGCTGCCCCAGGTGTGTGTGTGTGTGTGTGCACACAAATGTGCACATGCACTCTCCTGTGCCTGTGTGTGTGCTTTGCTGCCCCGAGCGTGTGTGTGCTTTGCCTCCCGCATTGTGCGTGTGTGTGTGTGCACATGCATGCTTGGCTGTTCATGTAAGAGTGTGGGTGCCTTGCTGCCCCAGGGAGGTATGTTTGCTTTGCTGCTCTGAGCATGCACGCATGTATGTGTATGCACACATGTGCTGTCCAGAGCCTGTGTGTGTGCTTTGCATGTTTGTGTGTGCGCACTTGGGCACATGCTATCCTGTGTGTGTATATGTGTGCACTTTGCTGCCCTGAGCATGCGCACATGTGCATATATCTGTGTATGTATATATACGTGTACATGTGCTGTCCTGTGTAGGTGTGTATTTTGCTGCCATGACCGTGTACGCATGTGTGTGTGTGTACATGTGCATGTGCTGTCGTCTGTGTGTGCACTTGCTGCCCTGAGCATGTAAGCATGTATGTGTATTGTGTGTGTGTACATGTGCATGCACCACGCATGTGTGTGTATTGTGTGTGAGTACATGTGCATGCACTGCCCTCTGCTTTGTTGCCCTGAGTATGCACACGTGGTATGGGTGCACATGCATGTGTGCGTGTTTGTATGTGTGCATGTGTGTGTGTGCATGTGCAGTATGTGCACACATGCTGTCCTTTGTGTGTGTGTGCACTTTGCATGCATGCATGCATGTGTATGTGTTCATGTGTGTGTGTTTGTACGTGTGCACGTTGTCCTCTGTGTGCACATTGCTACCCTGAGTGTGCATGCGTGTATGTGTTTGTGTGTGTATGTGCATTCACTTTTGCTCCCCTGGGCACGCATGCGTGTGTGAGTGTACATGTGCACACATTGGTGTGTGTGCTTTGCTGCTCTGAGCGTGTATGCACGTGTGTGTGTGTGTGTGAATTTGTACATGCGCACATGCAGCCCTGTGTGTGTGTGCCCTTTGCTGCCGAGTGTGTGTGCACGTATGTGTATGTGCACGCGCTGTCCTGTGCCTGTGTTCTCCCAGGGCTGATGCTGGCTCTCTTTCCATGCAGGTGGACACTCTCTGTCTGGAGGATTTGCACGCCTTCATTGCGCAGGCCCTGTGCCTCCAAGGAAAGCCTACCATGGAGCTTGCAGATTTGCAGGTACTGATTGTCACCACCCTGGGGATGGCCCGCCTGACCACAGGTGTGACGCACTTGCCAGCATTCTGTAAATTTGGTTGGTGTTTCACAGGAAAGGTTCCATGACTCACTTACTTTGTAACTGGAAAGTTTGCCTTCTGATCCCCTTGACCCATTTGGCCCACCTCCTACCCCTCCCTCTGGCAACTCTGTTTTTTGTATCTGTGAGTTTGTGTTTTTTGGGTTTTGTTTTCAAATTCTACATAGAAGTGAAAGCGTGTCATTTGTCTTTCTCTGACTTATTTCCCATAGCATCATGCCCTCAGTTCATGTAGTCACAAATAACAAGGTTTTATTCTTTTCTTATGTTCCATCGTGTGTGTGTGTGTGTGTGTGTGTGTGCGCGCGCACGCACAGTGCACACACACTCATTGATGGACACTCAGGTTGGCCTGCTTGTCTTGCCTGTTGTAAATAGTGCTGCAGTGAACATGGGAGTGCATATCTCCTCAAGGTAGTATTTTCATTTTTTGCAGATAAGTCCCAGGAACGGAATTGCTGGATCATATAGTATTTCTGCTTTTAATTTTTAAGAGCCTCCATACTGTTTTCCACAGTGACCTCACCAATTTATATTCCCACCAACAGTGCATAAGGCTCCCCTTTTCCTCGCATCCTCTCCAACATTTGTTCTTTCTTGTCATTTTGCTGTGGCCATTCTGACAGACCTGAGGTGGTAGCTCACTGCAGCTTTGATCTACATTTCTCTGATGATCAGCAGTGTGGGCATCTCTTCATTTGCTTGTTGGCCATCTACATATTTTCTTTGGAACAAGGTCTGTTTGGGTCTTCTGCTGAATTTAAATCAGATTGTTCGGTTTTTTGGTTGTTGAGTTGTATAAGGTATTTATGTATTTTGAATATTTACCCCTTATCAGACAAATGTTTTGCAAATAATTTCTCCCATTCAGTGTGTTTTCTTCTCATTTTGTTGCTGGTTTCCTTTGCTGTGCAGAAGCTCTTTTTTCCTTTTCTCCTTTTCATTTTTATGAGGTATAGTTGATGTACAATATTATATAAGTTACAGGTATACACCACAGTGATTCACAGTTTTAAAGGTTATACTCCATTTATAGTTTTTACAGTTACTGTAAAATATTGGCTTTATTTCCTGTGTTGTACAATATATCCTTGTAGCCTATTTATTTTTGTATGTAGTAGTTCGTATCTTTTTTTTTTTTTTTTTTTTTGTATCTTTTAATCTGCAGAAGTATTTTAGCTTGAGGTATCTTCACTTGTTTCTTTTACAAACCCCATCCGATAGGTTGTGGTGTGTGTCCTGGGTTGGGCGGCTGGGCATCCTAAGACGCCATGCCCCACTTGCTCTCCTTGGGGGAGCCTGTTTCCCAGCCCCTGCCCTGTGGAATGCTCGCTCCCAGGCCAGCTGGGCAGCAAAGCCCACACAGCCCATGCAGAGCCTCTTCCCAGCTCCAGAGCTGGAGGCAGAGCTTGCTGGCTGCCTGGTCCTGCTGCTCTGAGCTCAGAGCTCCATGTGCTCCTGCTCCTTCCTTCTGCTCAGACTCTTCACACTTGGGGCAGATCTGAGGCATCTCAGGCTCTCCCAGGGGTGGGGTCTTTGAAACTCAGAGGCCAGAACTCAACAGGTTTGCCTTTCCCTGCCCTGTGTGCTTGTTGATGGCGCCAAGTCTTAGGTGACTAAAGAGAGGGGAGGAGGGTGGGATTACGGTTAGTGCTTCAGGTTTGATCTTCCTACGTCTCTTGTAAAGATTTGCCTTTTGCCATCCTTTGAGTCCTGGGTCCTTTCTGCAACTCTCTATTTATAAACTTAATGGTAGATCTTATGGTGGTCTTGGCCCTGGATCACCCTTCCTTCTGACTGGGGCACGTGTGGCTGGAAGAGCTGCCTGGGATGAGGTGATGGAGGAGGTGAGTTCCGCTCTGAAGCCCTAGGACGCTGTGTATGTTCAGGTGACTGAGTCAGAGCCAAGCTTCACGCCCCAGGATGTGTGTGGGCTCTGCTGCTGAGGGGATGGTCAGGATGGCGGGCTTCACGCCCCAGGACGTGCATGGGCTCTGCTGCTCCCAGAGTCATTTCCTCTTTCATGTAGTTTTTCATGAGGAAGACGCTTGGCTTCAGGCCAAGCTGCACGCTCTCTTCTTTCCTGTGTTCCTGGGTTCTTTCTGTAAGCTGGCAGACACTCCAGTAGAAGCTGTTTTTTCTGTTCATTATCTGGGGTCCTCCATTCTGAACCTCAGACGTGGGTCAGGACTAAGCTGGAAGTCGTGTGTGTTCAGAGGCTGCCTCCTCAGTGTCCTGCGCCATGAGGCTGCAGATAAGACAGTTACGGTTGGGAGGCCTGTCAGTCCTGGTAGACCCAGCTCGCCTGAGACAGCCACTGACTTTGGCTGGGGGTAGATTTTGTTGCTGCGCATGATGAGTTCAGAAAACTTGCAGTTGTTTCCGCTGGGACTGTGGTATTTTAGTGATCTTTTAGGGTGCAGCAGCCAGCCCAATCCTATGACAGGCAAACCTTGCCAGTGTGTCTCTTACTTCATTTTATCCTCTCCTCTTGTTCCTCGTAAGGATCCATTTAAATTCTAGGAGTGTATTTCAACACAGTTTGCATTTCCCTGGCTTAAAGGTGAAGCATAAAAGTGACCTTGGATGGGAACGGACCGCACAGAGGAGAGCTGGTTTTTGTTTTGCTCGCTGGGGGCAGGAGCCGCGTAACAAGTGCTTGCCCACCCAGGCCTCGGTGTTCTCACCGCAGCACCAGCCCTTCATGGAGGCGCCGTGCTCGCCAGGCCCAGCCCTGCCCCGGCGCCTTGTGAGGAGGAAGAGACTTCTGGATGTGCTCCTGCTGGGCTCCTTGTTAAACCAAACCTCGATCTGATTTCTTTTTCCCTCTAACACAGATCAGAAGATGGTAGGTTTCCCCACACAGCCTTCGCATGTCAATTATTTACATGTGAACCCAACAGTTATTTTTAAAGTACCCACTGTGAGGCACTCCTGCAGTGAGCTGGCTGGCACGTTTGCCCCGCCGTGTTCTCACAGGCTCGTGTGTCAGACAGACGTGGGCGAGTTACTCTCCACTCACAGTCACGTGGCTCGGTGCCCACCACGTCATGTCCAGGCCCTCGGCACAGAAGCGGGCTTTGCTCCCCTGGCTCCCGTCTTCCTCCCCTACACGCTCGTCACGTGTCATGCAGATGAGCCTGTCTCCTGCGTGTTCACACACCTCCCTGTTGGCCCACAACTCTCCCTGTCCTGAGGATGTGTGCTAGGCCATGGCTGTGTGACTGGAGTTCAGACGCCTGCCACTGGCCCTACTGCTTCAGGCCGCCTCCTCCTGCTGTGGATGCCGCTTTCTTACCATGTCACATCCTGTTTCATGGCAGGGGGTGGCACCAGACAGGGATGGGAGGTTTGGAAGTCTAAGCTGGGGAGTTGCTGGGCTCTAGGAGAATACCAGTGTTTGATTCGAGCCAGCAGTATTTTCTAGCCCATGTGTTCCCTGTTGAGGACAGAGCGTCTGAGGGTCTGAGTGTGACTCACACAGACAGGTGGGCGTGTGCCAGACAGTGTCTTTCAGCAAGTAAAAGCTTTCTTTGGAGAGTGAAAGGTATAAGGAGAAGGGACAGGTACAACATGAGAAACCTCCCGGGGAGGAGCTTAGAGGCTGGGTGGCCTCTGCCCTCGGAAGCTGTGGGACCCTGTCCAGTCCAGAGGGCTGGGAGCAGCCGCTGCTCCTCTTGTGCCTGCCGGTGAGGTTCAGGCCTCCTTGGGCTTGTGTGTGACGGTCGTGCCCAACCACAGCCACAGAGAACTTCGGTGTAGAGCCTCTAAAGTCTAGCTGGCCTTTCAGACCAGGGAACGCAAGAGCGTGCCCTTGTTTTGTTTTCTGGTGAGTGGTGACATGTCTGCAGTACTCTCCTCGCCCTGCCTGGGTTTCCACCTGCTTCTAAGACAGTCGCTCTGCTGAAGCAGTGCCTGAAGGGGCTGACTTGGGGGCTTCAGCTTCAGTGTACACGTAACTGCTAGTGAGCCCCAGGTGTGATAAACACCACACAGTGGCATATTTACTGCTCAGTATTTACCCTGAGGCTTCAGTTCAGTTCAGTCGCTCAGTTGTGTCCAACTCTCTGCAACCCCATGAATCGCAGCACGCCAGGCCTCCCTGTCCATCACCAACATCCAGAGTTCACTCAGACTCAGGTCCATCGAGTCAGTGATGCCATCCAGCCATCTCATCCTTTGTCAGTAGAACTGGCTTTTCTGGTTTCTGTGGCTGTCACCTCAGCAGGAAGTGCTCAGGAATCAGCTCCTTCCTGTCTTCATTCCAAAGCATGAAGACATGCTTAACTCCTATTTCTGAAACATGGGTCACATCCTCTTATTTTATTGCTGAAGCCTTTCCTTAGCCACATGAAATTAGCCCATGCTCACCAGTGACTCTGACTCTGGATTCAGGGCCAGCCTTTTGCCACACTGACTTGTCCCCAAATCCTGGTTCTTTCGGGAAGAAGAGTTGCTGTGTGACTCTCCCAGTTGCCAGAAGAGGCCCTCAAGCCTCATATTTTCATTCTGCTCTTTTGACACAAACAAGTATTTATTTTTTGAATACACGCTTAGTTTAACATTTGAAAACCATTGTGATTGCCTTCATTAGCACCATGCATGTTGTAGAGAAAGTATTGGTTGAATTCAGTTATTGTTTGTGGTGAACAGTCTCAGCAGACTAGGACTAGAAGAGAGTTTTCTTAATCTAAGAAAGAGTGTCTAAAACAGAAATCAGACTTTATAGTTAAATAGTGGAAGTTTTTCCACTGTGCTGCGCGTGAGTCAGGGGTACCTTCTTTCACCAACTTACCTTACACTGAAAGAATAGAATAAAACTATCATTATTGACAGGTGGTGTGATTGTGTTTATGGGAATCCAAATCTACAGAGCAACAATTAGACTCACTACACAAATTTATCAGGGGCTAGTATAGAGTTGACACGCATAATTGAAGTATATTCTACAAAAGCAAACAAGTAAAGATGACCACCACATTTGCTGTGTTACCTTAACATCAAAGGAAAAAAGCGTAACATTTAGGAAAAGCAGCAGTTGGATAGAATCCCACTCTGAGAGCCGTAAAGCTATGCTGACAGAATGCACTTCTGGGTGAGAACAGGCTGCCTGTTGAAAGGTGCCACTGTCTCCAGAGTGATTACATGCTAAGAGTGCCCCAGCCAGCGGCTGCATGCAGCGGCATATAACAGCGCGGAGGGTGAACAGTGTAGAAACCCCAACACTGCACACAATGGTGTATAACAGCGCAGAGGGTGAACAGTGTAGAAACCCCAGCACTGCACACAATGGTGTATAACAGCGCAGAGGGTGAACAGTGTAGAAACCCCAACACTGCATACAATGGTGTATAACAGCGCGGAGGGTGAACAATGTAGAAACCCCAACACTGCACACTTGGTGTATAACAGCGCGGAGGGTGAACAACCAGAGACACCCCAGCTTCAGCCCCGAGAAGCCCGAGCCTGCGTGTGCTGTGTAGTTCGTTTGTCACTCGCTGGCGAGCAGGCCTGTCCACACCTGAGTCGTCGGTTAGCACCGCCTTCAGGCCGTGGGGGTGACTGACAGCTTCTGCGGTGCTGATGCCCCTTGCTTTGTGGCCCAGGTGCTTGTCGCCTGGTTTGTTTGAAAATTCAGATGGTCTGCAGAGGATCTCTGCTTTGGGAGGTGGTTTACTTCTATTAAATTTTACTTTAAAAGCAACAGAGAAGTGTATAAGAAATGAAGAAATTGATTCTCTTACAGGAAAACCTACTTCATGAAAGAATTGCCCCCAGCCCTCAGTAAGTACGTAACATCTGCATTGGTTCAGCGGACCTTGAGCAGCCTTGGGTGTGCTGACCTAGGGCTGAGCTGCCCCCTTCACACGGCCCACAGTGCCGCCTTGGGGCCGGGCACTGCAGGGGGTAAAGGAGGTGGAGAGTAGGGCCCGAGATCATAGCCATCCCACAGGGTCAGGCAGGCTTCTGAACACTTGAAATGGCTGGGGCATCTCAGAAACAGAGCAATTAACCTTACTGCACTTAAATTCAAGCCCCACCTGGGGCCCCGCCGCTGGCCTGGGCAGTGCCTTTCGAGACGGACAGTACCGTGTGTGGGCACATAGGGCAGGGCCCCGTGGCTGGAAATAGGCAGTGGGGGCAGAATGCTGATGGCAGCAAGGGCTCAGTAGCCTGGTGAGACCCCGATCCACTGAGGGGTCGCAACCACGTTTCTTTCAGTAGGGAAATGAAACACAACTTAGAAAAGGGATGAAGCTGCGGTCCTTTTCCTGGTTTATTTCAGTTTTGTGAACCATGTCAGGTGCGTAAGGATGTTGAAAACCACTGCTGTTTACTTTGAGCAATGCAGGTCCACCTGATACTGGCAGACCGAGGGGGACTTCCCTTAGTAAAGCCCTGTGCACACTTGCTTGTGGTCAGTTCACTGTTTATGGCCAGCACAGACCACAGATGCCAAAAACATGAGTGACTGAGGCAATCGATATCTCTGCCCGTTCCTACCATATGGAGCCCCCACAGTCTCCAAGAACAGGAAGGAGGTTTGACAACAAAATAAAAATTTTGTATGGGTGTGATGTTAATTTGTAAGAACTACCAGCCCATCTTTGCCAACAAAGGTCCGTCTAGTCAAAGCTTTGGTTTTTCCAGTAGTCGTGTATGGATGTGAGAGTTGGATTGTAAAGAAAGCTGAGCGTTGAAGAATTGATGCTTTGGAACTGTGGTGTTGGAGAAGACTCTTGAGAGTCCCTTGAACTGCAAGGAAATCCAACCAGTCCATCCTAAAGGACATCAGTCCTGAATATTCATTGGAAGGACTGATGCTGAAGCTGAAACTCAAATACTTTGGGCCACCTGATGTGAAAAACTGACTCACTAGAAAAGACCCTGATGCTGGGAAAGATGGAACGCAGAAGGGGATGACAGAGGATGAGATGGTTGGATGTCCTTACTGACTCAATGGACATGAGTTTGAGTAAACTCCGGGAGTTGGTGATGGACAGGGAGGCCTGGCGTGCTGCAGTCCATTGGGCTGCAAAGTTGGATACCACTGAGCAAGTGAACTGAACCAGCCCATCAACCCTGTGCAATAATAAGCCATTTTGTTCTTAAATGACAGACATTTATGTGGAATTTTGTAGTAATGCTCATGGTTAGAACTCAGTGACTCATCAGTGTCCAGAATGACCCTGTCTTGGCCTCTCCGCCTTTCCTTTTTATTTTCTTTTCTCCCTTGCAAAGTTGGTTTTCTTTTTGTGTTTATTTTTGGCAGTGCTGGGTCTTAATTGCTGTGCACAGGTCTCCTTCATTCATGGTGAGGGGCTGCTCTTTGTTGCGTGTGCAGGCTCTTAACAGTGGTGGCTTCTCCTACTGCGGAACTTGAGCTATAGAGTGTGGGCTCAGTTGTTCTGCAGCATGTGGACTCTCCCTGACCAGGAATCGAACCCGTGTTCCCGGCATTGGCAGGCAGACTCTGTACCACCAGGGAAGTTCCTGCCTTTGCTTTTAAAGAAATTTTCCCAGTGGGCCCAAGGCTGCGATCCCTTCACCTTCGTGGCAGAATGGAGCTTTGCTGCCCCGAGGGTGTCTGTGTGGAGAGCTGGTCCTGGCCTTGTGGGTGCGGGGCCTGAGCCACCAGCCATGTTGGGGAGCTCTGGTCCCCATGTGAGCTGCCAGCCGTGTTGGGGGAGCTCTGGTCCCCGTGTGAGCCACCAGCCATGTTGGGGGAGCTCTGGTTCCCCGTGTGAGCCACCAGCCATGTTGGGGAGCTCTGGTCCCCATGTGAGCTGCCAGCCGTGTTGGGGGAGCTCTGGTTCCCCGCGTGAGCCACCAGCCATGTTGGGGAGCTCTGGTTCCCCGTGTGAGGGCTGCCTCCTCACCTTCTCCCCACGTTTTGCCTCTGCAGCTCGACCACATCGACCCCAGAGCTGTGCAGCTGGCCACCCTCCTGGTGCGCGGTCTCACCACCCTGGTGCTGGTCAATGGTGCCTGCGGCTCCCCCTGGGAGATGGCTGACTTCATGCCCTGGCACCTGTTCGATGGGAAGCTGTTTCATCAGAAGTACCTGCAGTCTGAGAAAGGGTACACTGCAGAGGTGCTCGTGGAGCAGAACGTGAGTCCACAGTCCTCTTCACATTAGAGAAGGTAGTAGGTTTGAAGTCAGTCATTCAAATGCATCGTGAAAATTTAGGGTCCTTGGCTGGAGGTCACGGGTCAGCAGCACTGTGCTCACGGTCACTCCTTCAGGGGCTGTGCCCCTGGCCTGAGGATCACATCACGAGCTTCCCCGAGATTGTGTGGAGGCGGGTGAGCGGCATCCCACAGTCTTACACATTTTATATTTCCAAGCACCTTTTCTCCTTTTCCCCATTTGAATGAAGAGTGTGCACTCCCTGCAGACCTCCCTGTGCAGGTGTCAGGGCGATTCGGTCGGCATGGTGGTGATGTGTTCCTTTAAGGCCAGCAGTCTAGTGGGGCTGCTCGCCACCACCCTAGCTCTGTAAGTACAGTTGCTGCATGGTTCCTGGAAGACTTCCAAGTCAAGCTATAGCCTGGCTCGTGTGAAACAAGTGTCAGTACCCACGGGACCCTGTGATGGGCGAGAGCTGACCGGTCAGTGACGGGGTGGCATTCCACGCCTTACGCATCAGACAGAAGATGTTGATGTGTTGGCATCACTGTTTCACGCAGAGACAATTCAGAGTGTCACAGGACTGTAAGTGTTCAGAATTTAGAAGCAGCTAAAATTAGGTACATTCAGCAAAAGCAGAGTACTGGCAAAAATGTCCCATGACTGTGGCTTTAGTACTGAATCAGTGAAAGGTAACAGTAGGCCAGGCTCACGCCACTGCCCGCACATCACCCCCGCAGACCCACCTCACGTCTGGAGCCCGTGCAGACGGCCAGGGGCTACACTTTCTGCTCCAGGAAAGCTGCCTACAGACGGGCGGCTGGGAAGGTCGCCCGTCCCTGCACTGCCAGCGGCATCGCTCTGTCTGCCCGCTGTCTTGGATCCGGCGGGGACTGAAGCGATGACGTCGCCAGCAGGGGGGTCCTCAGTGCAGTCAGTGGTAGGGCGTAGACACCCCCGCAGGCCTGAGGCCCTTCTGCAGACACTTGTCTCACTGCACACATAGGTGTGCTGCTGCCCCGCAGGTCGTGCGGGCGAGGACCAGCTTCTGGGACTCCTGCCGGCTGCAGCATGGCGGGCAGGCGCTGCCCTCCCCGTCGCTGTGTCTCCCGAGTGCCTGCTGTGTCTGACACTGCTCTGCCGACTCATCTGTTTGCAGAGGTCCCACGTCACCAGATTCCACACCCTGAAGTCGGTCGTGTGCAAGGCCTGTGGGAAGGAAAGCAGACCAATCGTCAGCAGGCGGCACTGGCGTCCACACCATGCAGGTGGGTCCTGGCCCCTTGGCCCTGCGTGCAGCTCAGAGGCTGGCACAGTGGGAAGAAGCTCACGTGCTGCTGAGTGGTTAGGTTCTGGCCCCGCAGGAGACAGTCTGCAGAGGCCACGTGTACAGAGGGCTGAGGGCCCTGCCCTGGGGCTTCGCCTGCTCTCCAGGAGGCCCTAGAGTGGGCGCCACTGGGTTGATGGGTCTTTATTTGACGAAGGTTTGGGTTTATTTTTTCTCATGATATGAGAAGAACTCAGAATATAAAGAACATAACTAAAAAGGGTTGTTTTAATTACATTGAAACTGAAACAACCTTTAAATCTGCCCCTGAAGGTAACAGATGTTTGCTGTTGACAGTGTCTCTGTGTTTGTCTCACTGTGAGTGTGCTCGGTGTGTGGCCTCTCCTCCTGGGCACTCGCCTTCCAGCACAGTCACGGTGCTCAGGCTCCCCTCAACAGAATCCCCACCTCTGCACATGTGGCGTTTGCCTGATAGCTTCCCTGCCTCAAGCTTCCGGTTTTCTTTTTACGCATGATGGTTTTGTGTGTATGTTTCCTTAGGGTAGAGTTCCTTGTTCACAGAATTACAGATCCAGACATCATCGGATTTTAGATTAACATTGCCAACTTGTTTTCTAAAAGCACATGGTCACTGCACACCTTCACCAGCAGGATTAAGAGTTTCCGTTGAGTGCATCCTTGACATCACTTACATTTGCTTTTCTCAGTAATTTGGTAGATGAAAAAGCCTATCTCCTTCACTGGGCGCTTCTTTATCCGTGAAGCTGGGCATCTTGTTCAGTGCCTTGTGTTAATGAGCTCAGTTCAGTCCAGTCCCGTGCCCTCATCATGGTCCCCTGTCCTCATCATGGTCCCGTGCCCTCATCATGTTCCCGTGCCCTCACCATGTTCCCGTGCCCTCATGGTCCCGTGCCCTCATGGTCCCATGCCCTCACCATGGTCCCGTGCCCTCACCATGGTCCCGTGCCCTCACCATGTTCCCGTGCCCTCACCATGGTCCCGTGCCCTCACCATGGTCCCGTGTCCTCACCATGGTCCCGTGCCCTCACCATGTTTCCGTGCCCTCACCATGGTCCCGTGCCCTCATGGTCCCGTGCCCTCACCATGTTCCCGTGCCCTCACCATGGTCCCGTGCCCTCATGGTCCCGTGTCCTCACCATGTTCCCGTGCCCTCACCATGTTCCCGTGCCCTCACCATGGTCCCGTGCCCTCACCATGGTCCCGTGCCCTCATGGTCCCGTGCCCTCACCATGGTCCCATGCCCTCACCATGGTCCCGTGCCCTCACCATGGTCCCGTGCCCTCATGGTCCCGTGCCCTCACCATCGTCCCGTGCCCTCACCATCGTCCCGTGCCCTCACCATGGTCCCGTGCCCTCATGGTCCCGTGCCCTCACCATGGTCCCGTGCCCTCACCATGGTCCCCTGCCCTCACCATGGTCCCGTGCCCTCATGGTCCCGTGCCCTCACCATGGTCCCGTGCCCTCACCATGGTCCCGTGCCCTCACCATGGTCCCGTGCCCTCATGGTCCCGTGCCCTCATGGTCCCGTGCCCTCACCATGGTCCCGTGCCCTCACCATGGTCCCGTGCCCTCATGGTCCCGTGCCCTCACCATGGTCCCGTGCCCTCACCATGGTCCCGTGCCCTCATGGTCCCGTGCCCTCATGGCCCCGTGCCCTCATGGTCCGTGCCCTCATGGTCAGTGCCCTCATGGCCCCGTGCCCTCATCATGTTCCCGTGCCCTCATCATGTTCCTGTGCCCTCATGGTCCCGGGCCCTCATGGTCCGTGCCCTCATGGTCCCGTGCCCTCACCATGGTCCCGTGCCCTCATGCTCCCGTGCCCTCATGCTCCCGTGCCCTCATGGTCCCGTGCCCTCACCATGCTCCCGTGCCCTCATGCTCCCGTGCCCTCATGGTCCCGTGCCCTCACCATGGTCCCGTGCCCTCATGGTCCCGTGCCCTCATGGTCCCGTGCCCTCACCATGGTCCCGTGCCCTCATGGCCCCGTGCCCTCATGGTCCGTGCCCTCATGGTCAGTGCCCTCATGGCCCCGTGCCCTCATCATGTTCCCGTGCCCTCATGCTCCCGTGCCCTCATGGCCCCGTGCCCTCATGGCCCCGTGCCCTCATGGTCCGTGCCCTCATGGTCCGTGCCCTCATGGTCAGTGCCCTCATGGCCCCGTGCCCTCATCATGTTCCCGTGCCCTCATGCTCCCGTGCCCTCATGGCCCCGTGCCCTCACCATGGTCCCGTGCCCTCATGGTCAGTGCCCTCATGGTCCCGTGCCCTCACCATGGTCCCGTGCCCTCATGGCCCCGTGCCCTCATGGTCCGTGCCCTCATGGTCAGTGCCCTCATGGCCCCGTGCCCTCATCATGTTCCCGTGCCCTCATGCTCCCGTGCCCTCATGGCCCCGTGCCCTCATGGCCCCGTGCCCTCATGGTCCGTGCCCTCATGGTCCGTGCCCTCATGGTCAGTGCCCTCATGGCCCCGTGCCCTCATCATGTTCCCGTGCCCTCATGCTCCCGTGCCCTCATGGCCCCGTGCCCTCACCATGGTCCCGTGCCCTCATGGTCAGTGCCCTCATGGTCCCGTGCCCTCATGGTCAGTGCCCTCATGGTCCCGTGCCCTCATGGTCCCGTGCCCTCATGGTCCCGTGCCCTCACCATGGTCCCGTGCCCTCATGCTCCCGTGCCCTCATGGCCCCGTGCCCTCACCATGGTCCCGTGCCCTCATGGTCAGTGCCCTCATGGTCCCGTGCCCTCATGGTCAGTGCCCTCATGGTCCCGTGCCCTCATGGTCCCGTGCCCTCATGGTCCCGTGCCCTCATGGTCCCGTGCCCTCACCATGGTCCCGTGCCCTCATGCTCCCGTGCCCTCATGGCCCCGTGCCCTCACCATGGTCCCGTGCCCTCATGGTCAGTGCCCTCATGGTCCCGTGCCCTCATGGTCAGTGCCCTCATGGTCCCGTGCCCTCATGGTCCGTGCCCTCATGGTCCCGTGCCCTCACCATGGTCCCGTGCCCTCATGCTCCCGTGCCCTCATGCTCCCGTGCCCTCATGCTCCCGTGCCCTCATCTGGGTCTGTACCTGTCACTGTAGCAGTCCTGTTGCTACGGTGACAGAATAAGAGAATTCCCCAAATCCCTACCCCCAGACTGTCCTGGTTCTCACACCAGCCTTGCACGTTTCGCTCCGAGAGACGTTGTGCCCTGAGGTCAGAAAGGCCCGGGGTGGTGTCCTGCTCCTGCCCGTCGGCGCCGTGTGCAGTGGCTTCAGCCCCTCCTGGCTCCTGTGGGACAGACCCCCCTGGCCTCACCCTCTCGCCGTCCGTGACCTTTCTCCTGCTGCCTGGAGCAAAGCAGAAGTTGATTCCTTGCAAAGTAAATAGGCAACGTTCTCTCTGCATCACCTGTTCCCGCATCTCTTGGCCGCGTCCCTCAGACCATGTGTCCCGCGAGCTCTGGCCCAGGATTCCCGTCAGTGGTGCGGTTGTCCGCAGAGCAGGGGCGGCTGGGAGGCGAACTCCTGAACCTCTTTCTGCACGTCAGAGTCGGGTGCTCGGGCCCAGGAGGCCCACGTGTGGGACAGGTTTTGTTTAAGGCCTGTGGTTGCCCAGATGTCAGGCGTGTGCTTAAAGCTGCCGTCCAGTGGCTCCTAGTAGGGACAGGAAACTGTGACTGCTCTCTGGTGAAGTGTCCGAACAGATGGCAGCCTGGGGCGGGCCTGTCATGTTATCCCAGGTTATGGAGGAAACTGCTAACAGCCTGAGGTTCTTTGGTTCAGTCCTCTGTGCCCCAGTGACCCGCCAACACCACGCAGGTTCTTGGTGGCAGAACTCAGCCCCTTGAACCCAGCCCAGCATCCTCGGTCACCTGTACCAAACGCTGCCTCCTCCTGGACAGGGCTGTGCCAGGGACACTTGTCCTGGTACCTTCCAGGCAGCGCCCGGGTCAGAGTGCGTTTGGAGGGCAGCTATCACAGTGCTGGGCCAGCGAGGAGTCGCCCGCCTGTGTCCACCGAGCGCTGGTTCACCCCGAGGCCGGTACTGGGCAGGCTCAGCCTCCTTTCTTTATAGAGCAGCAGAAAGTACCAAGATACTATTTAAAATCACATTTAAAATTGTACTTAGGGTTGCTAGCGCTGCGTTCCAGTAGAGACAAGCAGAGGGCAGCAGGGTTTAGGGCTTTAGGAGAGGAATTGAGGGTGGGTGCTGATGAAACTCATGAAGAGCTGGGAGAGGGCAGCCTGCTCAGGCCTGCTGTGTCCCAGAGCCCACGGGCTGGTGGCCAGCATTGCGGGCCTGGGCTTCTAGCTCCGGGCACAGCAGTGTCTGGTCCACTGCCCAGGGCAGCTGACCAAGGAGGCCCTGCCTGGAGGCACCTAACAGAGCACCCTGCTCATCACCAGCACAGACTCTCCTGGGCGCCCAGGCCAGCCCCAGAGCCTGCGTCTTTCATGGGCTTTCCCTCTGACGGAAGGTACGCCAGGAGTTTGAAAGCTACCAGCCCAGGGCCACCTTGCTCACTCCTAAGAACAACCACCACAGGGGTCAGGCGCGTGTAGCTGCTGACATGCCATCGCGTGTCCCCACAGGGCGGTGGGGCCGACAGGGATCCAGCTCCCACGGGACAAGCTCCGGGTACAGCCGGTATGGCCACGGACAGCACTGGAGGGACCAGGGGCCAGGTAAGAGGCCCACGGGCGTTCTGGGCCTGCCTCGTGGCTGCTTGGGAGTAGGTTGTATGTTTGCAAGCAAGTGAGCAGGAAAATACACAGGCCTGGGAGCCCCACCTGCTCAAGTGCAGAGGCAGTCGCCATGCTGGGCGCCAGCCTGCCGCCTGATTCATCTTCTGTTAATTTGTTCAGCTGCCCAAGACCCAGTTTCGTAATTTACGCAAAAGCTCCTGTGAAGGTTACATACGCACGTGCGTGTGTGCTAAGTCACTCAGTTGTGTCTGACTCTTTGTGACCCCATGGACTGGAGTCCCCCAGGCTCCTCTGTCCATGGGGCTCTCCAGCAGGAATACTGGAATGAGCTGCCGTGTCCTCCTCCTGGGGATCTTCCCGACCCAGGGATGGAACCTGAGCCTCCTGCATTGGCAGATGGGTTCTCTACCACTAGCACTACCTGGGAAGCCCCTATATACACGTACATCCTTCTCATGAAATAACGCAGAAAGTAGCATTCTGCCAGTATCAGCATTTCCTTACATCTTGTGAGGAACCCAGGAGCCTCAGAATGTGACCTGGGAAGCAGGGTGAGTCTTTTCCTGCATGTGTGATGCAGACGCCTGGTTTAAAACAGGAGGATAAATTTCGTATATAGTAATTTACACTTTAAATACACTGAAAACCTCATATCAGTATTTAAATTCAGATTCTCTGCAGTTTTGAGAGCCAAACTGTAATAGACTTTTGAATTACCTAAGATTTCTAATTTTACCTTTCCAAATGCAAACACCTGTAATTTTCCTGTTACTTTTGTGACCTTTGAGATGTGTGCCGTGCACCGGCCTCTCGTTGCTATGCGTGACTGCTGCCAAGTCATCACGGCGGCACGACCCTGGTCCCACGGGTGGCCTGTGAGGGCTGCGTTGCTCCTGCTGGTTCTTGAAGGATCTGCACACTTAGCGGATATTTGGGGTCCACAGTAGGGTTCCATGAGGCCCCACCCCTGGAGGAGAGAGAAGCCCCCACAGTCAGTCACAGGTGCTGCAGCCGTTCCTTTGACCCTGCTTCCCCTTCAGCCTCTGCTCCCCAGTCACGCCTCCCAGTGCCCCCCGAGGCCTCCAGACGGGCTGGCTGAGCAGTCGGTGGTGCCCACCCCTTAGGATCCGCCGTGCGGGGCAAGCGCGGATTCCCTCCCCCGGTGCCAGCCAAGTAGTCTGGACAGTTACGTAGCGCAGTGTCACCGAGAGTAGGGAAATACCAGCTTTTCCACGGTTCCAAGTGTGTCTGAGAGGATTTCCGGTTGAGAAGGGGCTGAGGTTGACGACTAAACCACAGGCAGGGCCCCCACATGTAGGCAGGTCTGTGTCAACCTTGGAGTCAGAGGGGCACCTCAGTGCTGTGGACTCACAGTTGAGGGCAAGTCCCTCTGACACGGGGGTGGGGGCGGAGGGGGGTCCCTGTCTGTCCTCACACCCGCACGGTGTGTAGGGACACGGCCCCCAGTTGGGCAGTGGTGCGTAGAGAATCTCCACTGGTAACTTTAAGACTGATGGCCCTCCTCAGAGAAGCCAGGGCAAGGTGGTTTTGGTTTTGAATTTTATTGATCTGTTTTTGGCTTCATCAGGTCACCATCACTGAGCGAGGGCTTTCTCTAGTTGCGGCTCATGGGCTCAGCTGCCCTGCAGCTCGCGGGGTCTTCCCACACTAGGGCTCGAACCCACGTTCCTGGATTGGTGGGCAGATTCTTAACTGCTGGACCAGCAGGGAAGTCCGGGGAAGAGGTTTCTGAGGGAAAGAGGGACCTGGAGACGTGTAGGCCCAGAAGGAGAAAGGCGGGGCTCACCCCGGCCTCCGGCACCTTACGCGGCTCTGAGGAGACAGGCTCTGAGGAGGTCTGTGAGGAGGAGAGGGGCTGTGAGGAGAGGGGCTGTGAGGAGAGGGGCTGTGAGGAGAGGGGCTCTGAGGAGGAGAGGGGCTCTGAGGAGAGGGGCTGTGAGGAGGAGAGGGGCTCTGAGGAGAGGGGCTCTGAGGAGAGGGGCTCTGAGGAGAGGGGCTCTGAGGAGGAGAGGGGCTCTGAGGAGAGGGGCTGTGAGGAGGAGAGGGGCTCTGAGGAGAGGGGCTGTGAGGAGGAGAGGAACTCTGAGGAGAGGGGCTGTGAGTAGGAGAGGGGCTCTGAGGAGAGGGCCTGGGGCGGGGCCGCAGCAGCTGCTCCCGCTGTCGTGCCCAGGCAGATGCGGGAGAGGCACCGGTCAGTCACGCCTGGAGCCCACGGCGCAGCGCGGGGAGGCGATGCGGTCCTCACTGGGCCTGGCCTCTGTGCTGGCCCGGGGGCCTCGGGGTGTGCGGTGGGCTGGGAGCGGTGGCGGTGCCGAGCCCCATCCCTGTACCAGTGAGATGCTGACGCCCGGAGCCAGGCCCAGCGGAGCGTGGAGGGGCCGCGGTCGTTCCGCTGCCCGACCCGACCCTCCGGCTCGGCCCTCCTCCAGAGCCCGCGCCCCCGCTTCGCACGCGGAGGGAAAGCCGCCCAGAGCGCCTGCCTGGCCATCTCCCGGTCGATCTCCCGTCGAGGAGGGGAGAACAGCCGCCTTCCTCGCTCCTTGGCTCGGGCTTCGGGAGAGCCCCGTGGGGAGGCAGCAGGCCGAGACGGGCACAGGTGGGCAAGGCCATGACCGCGGGGGGCACACACTCCCGGGACCAGCAGTGCCTGTGGGCGTGTGTGGCCAACCCCAGCAGCCCACTGACGGGCCTCCCCTCAGGCCACTCCTGCCTCTCCCCGGGCTTCCTCAGGGGCATCAGCCTGGTGCCCTGGGGCCCTTCTGCTCCGAGCCCCAAGGTCTCTGCTGCTGCTGTTCTGCGGCGGGACAGCAAGCCTGCGGGGTGAGTGCAGGGGACGGGCCATGTCCTGGGGGCGCACCGTCAGGAGCAGGCCTTGCACTGCCCGCGCCGGGGGACTTGGACCTGGTGGGCCTTGAATTTGAAGCCTGTAGAACAGTACACACTACAGCCTTTCTTTTCTTACTTCACTCGGGTCCAGACAAGTAGAGGCTGCCTGGAGTCCTACAAAGGCAGCACCCCAGGGCTCTCCCTGACCTCTGACCTGGAGGGAAGAGACTGATATCCTGGGCCTCCATGGGTCACGATGGTCTCTTCTTGATCTTGCTCTTCTCCTGCATTGAATCTAGAGTTTCTCTTAATATTTTTACATTGACCTGTCCTCTTAGAGTTTTTTCCTGTTAAAAAGCAAAGTCTATCATATCTCAGTTAAAGCTTTCGCTTTTCACTTTCATGCATTGGAGAGGGAAATGGCAACTCACTCCGGTGTTCTTGCCTGGAGAGTCCCAGGGACGGGGGAGCCTGGTGGGCTGCTGTCTCTGGGGTTGCACAGAGTCAGACACGACTGAAGCAACTTAGCAGCAGCAGCAGCAAAGCTGTTTTTTAATCATAAAGTAAAGCAAGGAAACAAAGCGTGCTGACTGCAGGCTTGGCCTGTGTGGTTTCAGCCATCATTGAGCGTGTGCCCAGAAGCCATCGCTTAAACACCAAGCCCTTCCCAGGCCCTTGCCCTCGGCCTGGTCAGCATTTCCTCTGGTCGCTGGCCAGGGAAGAAAAGGCGTGAATATTGGCTTCCTCCTTACTTCCCTGTGATGGCAGAGGTGTCAGGGGCATGTTAACATCGAAGGAGGAACTGTTTTCCTTGGATCTACAGTAAACAGATCTTCAGATTCTGTTGGCAGACAGTGGTGTCTAGGAATCTCTCCTCATGCAAATTAGAAAACAGAGACTTCCTTAGGGTGGAAGAGCAGACCCTCAGTCAGCCCTGGCTCCCTGGGCAGGGGTTTTCTCCTGAGAGCCTTTATAACTAGACGGCAGGGGTCTTCTCTAAGAGCCCTTGCAACTAGACCACCTGGGTCTTGTCTTGGAGCCCTCATAACTAGGCGGCAGGGGTCTTCTCTCAGTGCCCTCGTAACTAGACGGCAGGGGTCTTCTCTAAGAGCCCTTGCAACTAGACCACCCGGGTCTTGTCTTGGAGCCCTCGTAACTGGATGGCAGGGGTCTTCTCTAGGAGCCCTCGTAACTGGACGGCAGGGGTCTTCTCCTGAGAGCCCTCGTAACTAGGCGGCAGGGGTCTTCTCTCAGTGCCCTCGTAACTAGGCGGCAGGGGTCTTCTCCTGAGAGCCCTCATAACTAGGCGGCAGGGGTCTTCTCTAGGAGCCCTCGTAACTAGACGGCAGGGGTCTTCTCTAGGAGCCCTCGTAACTGGACGGCAGGGGTCTTCTCTAGGAGCCCTCGTAACTGGACGGCAGGGGTCTTCTCTAAGAGCCCTCGCAACTAGACCACCTGGGTCTTCTCTTGGAGCCCTCGTAACTAGATGGCAGAGGTCTTCTCTAGGAGCCCTTGCAACTAGACCACAGGGGTCTCCTCTAGGAGCCCTCGTAACTAGACGGCAAGGGTCTTCTCTCGGTGCCCTTGTAACTAGATGGCAGGGGTCTTCTCCTGAGAGCCCTCATAACTAGACGGCAGGGGTCCTCTCTAGGAGCCCTCGTAACTGAACGGCAGGGGTCTTCTCTCGGCGCCCTCGTAACTGGACCGCAGGGGTCTTCTCTCGGCGCCCTTGTTAACTGGACGGCAGGCTCCTTGGCGAGCAGCTCCAGGGGCTGCCCATGTACCATGTCCTGCGTATATGGATGGGGCCCTGTGGAGGCTGAGGTCAGGCTGAGTGCTGTTGGTGATGCAAGTCAGAGAGTGAGCAGATCGCGCTGAGGGCCTCGTGTCCCCCTGGGCCTGGACCAGAGGACAGGCAGGCAGCTGGTGCCTGGCGATCTCCCCATCGGTCTGGCAGGGTCTGAGGTTCTGGGAAAGGGTAGGTCTGGGAGGCCAGGGAAGGAGGTGTCACCTGCCGGAGCACAAGGCCAGGGCCGCCACCACTTGGGGCTGACGAGAGGGTTCGAGGACGCATGCCAGCAAGGCCTGTGTGTCTGGTGAGTCGTCCAGCCCACTCGCGGGCATCGAGCACATTGGCAGAGCAGAGGCCCTGGGGGGAATGTGCTGTTTCCCTGGTCCTTCCACTCTGCTGGTGACCTGAGCTCTGGGCCCCATGGGTCCCACTGCCGAACCTCCTGTAGATCGCAGGATCCAGGTCGACTTGTGGACCTAAGGGACCATCAGCTCTGCAAGCGAGGCCGGAGGTCAGGTGCCAGTGGTTCCCACGCTGGCCCGCCACCCTGGGGTGCTTTCCCTGCAGGCTCAGGGCAGACGGTTGCCAGGTGGCCTCTGAGGAAACCCCTGCTCTGTGGGGGCTGTAGGAGCCCCACCAAAGTCCAGGGGTGCTAATGCCAGAGGGTTTGGGGCTGAAACACTTCTCTGGGGGCCTCAGGTTGGAGGCAGAGTGAGGTGGTGAGTGCTGCTTTGGTATTAGACTTGGAAATTTAGGAGTTGGGATGGGGGAGAAACTGGAAGGTCTGACGAGACACATGCAAGCAAGCAGAGCATGTGTCCTTGCGTGTTGCCTGATACGGAAGGTGCTCAAAAAATGTTTGCAGTGCACGTATGTTTCCACACACAGTACGTTTTATACACACACACATGTGTACATTAAGTCTTTTATTAGAACAGGAGCATGTTTTTTCAGGTCAGGTAATCCATTTTTTCACCTTCTTAATGTGGTTGAATGATGTCGTCTTCACTTAGCCAGCACATTTTTTGCTGTGTTCTATCTACTTTTCAGCTCCTTTTATAGTAGTTTTTGGAGATACTCAAGCAGTCCAAGCAGAAAGTTGTCACTATTTTCAGGACAGAGTTAACAAGCAGGTTTCCCATGGCTGCTCCTAGGCCCCCTGACCTGATTGAGAGGTGAGCCGCTCCATTTGGGCCGGGCAGAGAGGTGAGAACCGAGGGCTGGGAGCCTTTCTGGGCTGGGAGCCAATGAGACACGGGTGGGGACCTGGGACCAGCAGAGGTGTGAACCTCTATTCACCAAGGGGTGAACATCAAAGCTTTCAGAACTTTTAAAATGCTGGCCGGGAGCTAAAGTGAGAACGTTTAACCTCTTCATGCAGTTGGTGAGAAATGATGTGTTAAATTCCACAGTTGGTAGCTACAAATTCGCCTGTGATTTCTTCAGATTTTCACTTCTCAGTGGTGATTCCTAGGAGGCCTGAGCTGTTGTAAAGCTGCCTCTGATCATCTGTGATAACAAGGACGCTGCCTGGAAACCTCATTCTGGCCACTGCTGTGACCCCTTCTTGTCAGCCTCCTGGAGGGTGCAGGTGACAAGGCTGCCCATCACTTTTGCTGGGAAAGTGTTACATTTTAAATGTGAAAAGCCATCACCTGTTTTACTTGTAGAATGGTTCTTTTCTGACCCTATGGATGCCAGAAAGTGGGCAGCAGCCCCGAGGGCAGGGATGGGGAAGCCTTGGGCTCTGCTGCAGAGGGAGCCACCCTGGCACTTTCCTGCTCTTGGCAGAACATCCCAGGCGCCATCTGCACGGGAAGGGCCATTTGCAAACATTCCTGGCAGCAGTGGCCATGTAGACGCTGTGCAGACGGTGGCCCTGGAGTTGAGGGGAGCAATTCTGACAGTGCTTCCTTCCACCGACAGGACTGCCTCTTAATTAATTGCTTCCTACTTTAATGAATAATTATGGAACAACATTTTAATGACAGGTGGCCACAGCTAAAAAGAGAATAAAGTTCTGGCCCAAATACAACTCAGATGTTGTTTTTGTACATACTTAGAAATGTGTCATTTTTTTCTGTTTGATTTTTAGAGAAATTTAAGTCTTATTTTTTGTTTTGTTATCTGTTTGATACAGGAAGTAGACAGTATGAGCCTGACCAGTGGAGAAGATATTAATCATCTTCTGGGTAGTCCACCACTTAACATCTTCAGAATAAATCAGTTCTATCAAAGATTAGAGTAAAACATCTGTCTTTATACCATAAATCTTTCATAGCAAGTACCAAACTTTTAAAAGAATTCAGATGTTAAAACCTCCCAACTTGGTTTCAAGGTAAGTTTGCTTTCTCTAGAAAAAGTGTGCACAGAAGACGCCTCCGCGTCGGGCGTCAAACCAGAGCGAAGCCTCTGGGCCTCTGGGCCCCCTTCAGAGTGAAGTCATCGGAGGAGAGGCTCGCCGGGGGTTCCGGACCCAGAGTCACTTCAAGAGGAAAAGCATCTATTTCAGCCTTCTTCCTCATTCGACTTTAAAACGCCTTTGTGGGCTTACCTGTAGACGTCGTCCGGACTCCACGTCCCCAAACAGCCATGGTTAACGTCTTCATGCCGGTCTGCATCTGTTGATTCTTTTAATGAATTGAAATCTTACTATATCCCACTTTTTTTTAACTTTAATACTAGACTGTGAGGATATTTCCCAGGTGATCTTATCTTTTAAGACATGATGTCTAATAAGCTGTATCATTTTCCAGAAATTATTTACTAATCATAAATGGTAACCAGAAGTAAAGTTTCCAACTGTACCTTCATAGAGAAAGAGGTACCAGCTTCCTTCTCACCTTTTTGGTGGGAGAGGTGACTGCATGGTCTTGACATGCCTGTGACGCATGGTCTGTTTCAGTTGTTTTACCCTTTCATTTAGAATTTGCTCCAGCCCAGAGCCTGTGCCTGTGAAGACACCTGGACTCAGCACACATTAGGCATCAGGCAGGAAGCCTGCAAACCACGTAGCGAAAAGCAGTAGTTGAGTGTCAGGAAGCCTAATTTATGATACTGCTAATAAGTAGGACATCTGTTGCTCTTTATCTGTGAGCCCTGAAGGGCTCTTGTTGTTAGAAAATATTCTAAATGAATCCAAGTTCAGAGACATTCTGTTCATGAAAGAATTTTCACATAATGTAAGAATGGAAATTTTAAGCCCCAAATTGTCCTGGCCCCTGGGTATTTTGATAATTGAAAATAATCTAGATTAGGGATGAGGTTAGCAGCTGTCTCCCTTTGGCCTGGAGCTGCTGTGACTGCCAATCCACCTTCCAGGCTGCACCCGCACCCAGGAGAGCCTCTTGAGTCTGTGCTTGCCGGCACTCACAAGACATGTCCTTCAGCTGATGTCGTTAAAACAAAATAAACCCTAAGCAAATCACAGTGCAGTTTGTATCTTTGCACTTGATGCTTTAGCCTGACTGACAGCTCTGTGTGCAGGCTCCTTGCTTTGCTTTAGAATCTCATTTGCTAATATGTACCAAAAAGAAGTATGGTCTCCCATTCACTTCCTATAGGTCCTTCCTCAGGACATCTGCATGTCTAGTCACTTCTCATGCAATCATTTGGGACCTATAGCCTTATTTCCCAGTCTTAGAAATAGGATTTTTTTATATGTAGGTTTCCTGTCTAAATTTTTAACCTTCTATTCGTTTTGTTTTTGCTAATTTGATACCACTACTGCTTCTAGAAATTTCATTTCTTTGTTGCTTATTTGTATAACTTGGAAGTAAATCTCTCATTCCTTAGACTAGAAGAGTAGACTTCCATGAATATCATTTCCCCCCTTCATAAGTAAATTCTAACTTGTCAGTAAAATATTTTATGTTCATTTAGCATGCTTAAGTAAAGCCACTGAGTTGATAAAATCTTTACTACATTTGGAAAACCAGTGCAGTTATTTTTTTTTCTAATTTTGGTGGTGGTATATTATCTCTGCAGTTAAGTCTTCTGATGAAGGTTCCATATATCAGTTTTAAAATGAAAATAAAAGTATTATTATTCATAATGAAATGTAATTTCACTTTTTAAAAGTTATTTAGAAGACATTTTACCATCCAACATATTGGGATCTTGGTGAAGAAAAAGGATGTTAAATTTTGTCAGATGCCTTTTCTGCATCTATTGAGATAATCATATAATTTTTCATTTTCATTTTGTTATTGTGGTATATCACATTGATTGATTTGGGAATGTTGAACCATCCTTGCATTCCTGAGATAAGTTCCAGGTGCTCAAGGTGTACAGTCTTTTTAATGTACTGTTGAATTCAGTTTGCTAATATTAAGTTGATGGAAAAGTTTTGGACTGTGGATTTTAAATCATTATAACTAGGCTCAAACACATCTTTATTAATCAAAATAGGAGCCATTACAATCAATACATTTCTACCAGTGAGAAATAAGCTTATTTCTGTAGCATAAAAATCCATGCTTTGGGATTTGACGAATTCTTGGAAAGCATTTTCTGCCTCCTCCTGGCTGTGGAAGTGTTTCGCCTGCAAGACGTGGTTGAGATGTGTGAGGAAGTGGTTGTTGGCTGGCACTCGCCTGCTGTGACCATGGCGCACGCGCAAAGCTTCATAACCCGGTCCTTCCACCTCTGAAGTGGTGGTTGTGCAACGTGCAGCCGGGTGTTGTCGTGGAGAATCGGGCCCTTGTGTTGACCAGTGTGGGCCGCAGGCATTGCAGTTTTTGGTGCGTCTCATCGATGTGCTGAGCGTGCTTCTCAGATATAATGGTTTTAGCGGGATTCAGAAAACTGTAGTGGATCAGCCCAGCAGCAGACCACCATGGTGAATGGGGACCACAGTTCCCATGACCTTGTTTTGGTACAAGTTTGGCTTTGGGAAGCACATCACCGGTTGTGGTATAAAATCTACTCTTCGTTGCATGTCACAATCCAACCAAGAAATGGTTCATTGTTGTGCAGAATAAGAGAAGATGACACTTCAAAGTGACGATTGTTTTATCTTTGGTCAGCTCACGAGGCACCCATTTATCGCGTTTTCACCATCCCAATTTGCTTAACGCCAAGTGACTGTAGGGTGGTCGATGTTGAGTTCTTCAGCAACTGCTTATGTAGTTGTAAGAAGGTCACCTTCAGCGGTGGCTTTCAGCTGGTCATGGTCAACTCCCAGTGGCCGGCCCTCACGCTCCTCATCTTCAGGGCTCCGTCTCCTTTGCACAACTTCTTGCGCTGCCACTGCCCTGTCCAATCCATGGAGTTGCAAAGAGTTGGACATGACTGTGCGACTGAGCACACGCACATGCTTTGTTGAGGATTTTTGCATCAGTAGTCATTAGGGATATTGGCCTGTGATTTTCTTTTCTTCTGGTATCCTTGGCCGTTTTCAGTATCAGGGTGATGCTATCCTTGTAAAATGAGATTGGAAGTATTCCTTTCCCTTCAGTTTTTTGAAAGAGTCTAAGAAGGATTAGCATTAATTCTTTTTTAAATGTTTAATAGAATTCACCAGTGAAGCCATTTGGTCCTGAGCTTTTGTTGGAATGTTTTTAGTTACTGACTCATTGGTCTGTTCTGATTGTCTGTCTCATTGTAGTTCAGTCTTGGTAAGTTGGGGCTTCCCAGGTGGTGCCAGTCTTAAAGAACCAACCTGCCAATGCAGGAGACATAAGAGATGTGGGTTCGATCCCTGGGTCTGGAAGATCCCCTGGAGGAGGGCATGGCAACCCACTCTGGTATTGTCCTAGAGAATCCCATGGACAGAGGAGCCTGGGGGGCTAGTCCATGGGGTTGCACAGAGTCAGACAAGACTGAAACAACGCACACACACACTCTCTGCCGTGCTTGGACTTAGTATGTTCTTTTCCTAGTTCTTTCAAGTGCAGCGTTACATGGTTTGAGATCTTTCTTTTTTAATATACAGATTTATTGCTATAAACTTCACTCTTAGAACTGCTTTTATTGCATTAAGTTTTTGTATGTTGTATTTCCATTTTTGCTTGCCTGAAGATACATTTTGATTTTCCTTTTGATTTCTTCCTTGACTTATTGCTTGGTCAAGAATGTGTTAATTTCCACAGATTTGTGAATTTTCCAGTTTTCCTCCTCTCATTGATTTCTAGTTTCATAGCATTGTTATCCTTGGGCAAATTCCAGGAGATGGTAAGGGATAGGGAAGCCTGGTGTGCTGCAATCCATGGAATTACGAAGAGTCGGACATGACTTAGTGACTGAGCAATAACAACAGTTGTTATCGGAAAATACACTTGATGTAACATTAGCCTTAAATTTTTAAGATTTGTTTTGTGGACTAACATATCAGTCCTAGAGAATATTATGTTGTTTTTACCTAAGAAGACTGTATATTCTGCTATTGGATGGAAATGTTCTACATACGTCTGTTAAGCCCACTTGATATAAAACAGTTCAAGTTCAGTGTTTATTGATTCTCTTTTAGGATGATTCTACTACCCATTAAAAGCAATTATTGTTAGTACTAATATTATGATATTATTACATTGCTATCTGTCTCTGTCTTTAGTTTTAATTTATTTTAGTTTTAATATTTTCCTTATATATTTACATTTATATGTTTACATTTATTTATATATGTCCATTTTAACATCCTTTCATGATAAAAACTTTCAACAAATTAAGTATAAAAAGAATGTACCTCAACATAATAAAGGCCGTATATGACAAACCCGCAGCTGACATCATACATGATGGCAAATGGTTGAAGGCTTCTCCTCTAAGACCAGCAATGTGACAAGGGTGCCCACTGTCACTATTTCTATGCAACATAGTCCTTTCTAGCCGGAGTAGTTAGGCAAGAAAAAGAAATAAAAGACATCTACATTGGAAAGGAAGAACTAAAACCTGTTTGCAGATGTCATGATCTCATATATAGAAAAGCTTAAAGACTCCACCAGAGAAGTGTTAGAATAAGTAAATAATTGTAGGATATAAAATCAGCATGCAAAAAAGCAGCTGGATTTCTGTACACTGACAACAGAGTTGGACCATAAAGAACGTTGAGTGCCAAGTAATTGATGCTTTCAAATTGTGGCGCTGGAGAAGACTCAGAAGAGTCTTTTGGACTGCATGGAGATCAAACCAGTCAATCCTAAAGGAAATCAGCCCTGAATATTCATTGGAAGGACTGATGCTGGAGCTGAAGCTCCAATACTTTGGCCACCTGATATGAAGAACTGACTCATTGGAAAAGACCCTCACGATTGGAAAGATTGAAGACAAAAGGAGAAGGGGGCAGCAGAGAATGAAATGGTTGATGACATCAGTGACTCAGTGGGCAAATTTGCGCAAAATCTGGGAGATAGTGGAGGAGGACAGAGGAGCCTGGTGTGCTGCAGTCCATGGGGTTGCAAAGAGTTGGACACAACTTATCAACTGAACAACAACAGCAGAGTATCAAAAAAAGAAGAAAACAATTCTATTTATAAGAGCATCAAAAAGAATGAAGTACTTAGAAGTAAGTTTAACCAAGAGGTAGCAGATCTGCTTACTGAAACTTATAAAACAGTGATGAAAGAAACTGAAGAGGACACAAACAAATGGAAAGATATCCCCTGTTCATGGGTTAGAAGAATTAATATTGTTAAAATGTCCATTCTTCCCTGAGTGATTTACAGATTCAATACAGTCTCAACCAAAATTCCAATGGCATTTTACAGAAGTAGAACAAACAATCCTAAAATTTGCATGGAACCACAAAATACCCCAAATAGCCAAAGCAATATTGAGAAATGAGAATAAAGCTTGGAGGGTCACATTTCCTGATTTCAAACTATATTATACAGTAAAGTAACCAAAACTACAGTTTTGGTATAAAAGCTGACATATACATGAGTAGAACAGAATAAAAAGCCCCCAAATAAACCCTTATACATTAATCAACTAATCTCCCACAAGGTGTCCAAGAAGTCTCATCAATAAATGATGTTGGGAAAACTGGATAGTCACATAACGATGAAGTTGAACCTTTACAGCATACACAAAAATCAATTCAAAATGCAAAATAACCTAAATTTTTGAAATTCTTAGAAGAAAATGTAGGTAATAACCTTGACATTCATCTTGGCAGTATTTTTTTTCCTTTTGGATATGACACCAAAAAGCACAGGCAGCAAAAGTAAAAATAAACAAGTGGAAGTACGTCAAACAATAGCAGAAGGAATAATGAAGAAAATGAACAGCCAGCCTCCAGAACGGTTTAGAGTATTTGCAAACCGTACCTAATAAGGAGGTAATATCCAAAATATATAAGGAACTCATATAACTCATTAGCAAGAAAGCAAATAATTGGAAAAATGGACAAAGGAATTGAATAGACTATTATCAAAAGAAGACATACAAATGGACAGCAGGTATATGAGAAGATTGTTCAGTATTATTGATACCAGGAAAATGCAGATCAAATCCACAGGAGATTTCACCTTACGGCTGTCAGAATGGCTCTCATCAAGACAAGACAACAAATGTCAGTGAAGATGTAAAGAGAAAGGAACCCTTGTACGCTGTTGCGAATGTAAAATGGTACAGCTAACTATAGAAAACAGTATAGAGGTTTCCTCAAAAAATAAAAATAGCACTACCATATGATCCAGCAGTCCCAATTCTGCTGGACATATCCAGAGGAAACCAAATCAGTATCGCAGAGACACCTGCATTCCAGTGTCATTTCCACACTGTTCACAAGAGCCAAGCTATGGAAATAACCTAATCGTCCTTTATTCACTCATTTGATGAATGAATAAAGAAATTATGGTGTATATATATATGAAAGGAATATTCAGTTTTTTTAAAAAAAGAAAATTTTGTTATTTGTGGCAGTGTTGATAAACTTGTAGGTCATTATGCTAAGTGAAGTAAGCCAAACACAAAAAGACAAGTACTACATGATACCACTTACACATAGAATCTAAAAAAGTTGAACTTGTAAAGAGAATAGAATGGTGTTTGCCAGGGGCTGGAAGGTTGGGGAAATGGGAAAATATGTGTCAAAATGAACAAACTTTCAGTTATGAGATGAATGAGTTCCCGGGATTTGATGTGTGGCACGGCAACCGTGTTGATAATACTATAATATATACTTGAAATTTGCTAATAGAATGTTCTCACTCCCCCTACACACACACACAAATGATAACTGTGTGAAGTGATGGTTCAGCACACGCAGACACGTGCAGCACGCAGACACATGCACAGCACACGTGCAGATACATAGAGCACACGCAGACACATGCACAGCACACGTGCAGATACGTAGAGCACATGCAGACACGCACAGCACATGTGCAGACATGCAGCACGCAGACACGTGCACAAGCAGGGGCTTGTTTGGGCTTCTTCCCATCGTGGCAACTGGATACCAAGGTAAGTGCCCCTCAAGCTAAAGAACCAGGCAGAAGCCACGTCACCTTTTATAACCTAGTAAGTCATGCTGTTCTGCCATATTCTGTCATAAGGTAGCCAGAAAGGCGTCCAGCTTCAGGTGGAGATGAAGTAGACTTTCCTCTCAGTGGGAAAGGAGTGGAGTTCTGGAAGAGCATAGGAGTCAGTACTGCTGTGACCATTTGTGGAAACCGTCTCCTGAACGGAGCATTCTGCCCCGCCCCCCATAAAAACCATGAACTTCAGCTCTTGTGTCATCTACCCCACCACCATGCTTTCTGCTGCCCTTCAGATTCTCCAGATGTGGACTCCTGGCTCAGTCTTCCCAGCATGACTCTTGGGATGATTTGAACAGCCTTGACTCAGTCCCTCCAGCAGCCTGATGTTGGTCCCTCACGCTCCCTTTCTGTAGCCTTCGCCAGCCCTGCCGTGCACTCAGTGCTCACCAGCCTCAAGAAATTTGGCCTCAGGCCCCGCCAGCCGCATGGGCTCCCAGGCCTCTCTGCTTAGCTCCCCACGCGCCCTGATCCCAGGCACAGGTGACGGCTCTGCTTGCTGTACATTCTGTGCACACACTCCCTCTTTGAAGGGCAAGTACATTTTTATTGAGGAAATAAAAATCAAAATGACTTTTAGAAATGATGAAAGTACTACATTCCACAATTCATGGGAGGAGAGTGATGTCAGAGAAGATGTGGAGTAGGAGGGTGTGGGCATGCGTCTGTCCACCTGAACACAGACACGTGCCCAGCACATGCACAGACGTGTGCAGTACACACACCTGCATACCACACGCACAGACGTGTAGCACAGACAGACATGCAGCATACATGCAGACACATGCACAGCACATGTACAGACATGCAACACACATGGAGATGTGCACAGCACATGCATACATGCAGCACACAGATACACAGCACACTGTGACATGCAGCACATGCACAGCACATGCACAGACACGTGAAGCACACACAAATGCAGCACATGCAGACATATGCACAGATGTGCACGGCACATGCAGACACATGCAGCAGACATGCGGCTCGCACCCCCGGGTGTGATGTTCCCCGAGGCGGAGCTGCAGCTTACTCACCCTCCTGCCCTGTCCCGCCCACCCCCTGCACGCCCAGGCCCTCACACTTAGGAAGCCATCAGGTACTGGCAGGAAGGGCCAGCAGCCCCAGAAGACGCAGGTGCAAGGGAGGCTCACTTGGCTTGTGATCCAGGTGGTCCAGTCAACACCTGCCTCTTCTGTCACCGTTGGAGAGAATTGTAAGTCACGTGTTCTTCCTTAAGTGGAAAAAGGTGATTTCCTGTGCCAGTTTATTGTTCTAACGTTATTTGAATACTTGCAGACACACATTAGAGTCCTTAAGCTCAGCAGCTCTTCCTTCATACAGCTTTCCGTCTAACGCGTCCTGCGTGTGGAAGGAAACTACAAAGCAGACAGTGTCTCAACCTCAGCAGCTCCCCGTGGGCCGTGCTCAGAGGAGGGCTTTGATGGGGCGGCGTGGTTGGCCCCATGCAGGGGCAGCACTGGGGCATCAAGGGCCTTGCAGGGAGCAAGGCTTGGCCATGGTGCCCAGACGGGGGCTGAGCTGACCCTGCCCAGAGGCTGTGCACTCTGCGGCTGGGATGCGGGGCTGTCCTCACTTCATCCCCTCAGCACCTGTGCTGCGGCCTCACCACTGCTTCCTTGAACTGGAGTGCTTGGGGCCTGGGTTCCAGAAGGGCTCCTGCCGGAGCCGTGCAGGAGAAGCCTCTGTGGCAGATGCATGTGGAACCTGAGGGTGGGAGGCTGCGTCTGTCTCAGTTAAAGTGTGTATTTCTAGAGTACTCATTGTGGTGGTATCCTTCAGTTGTGTCTTGATTCTTTGTGACCCCATGTAGCCCGCTAGGCTTCCCTGTCCATGGGATTCTCCAGGCAAGAATACTGGAGTGGGTTGCCATTTCCTCTTCCAGGGGATCTTCCTGACCCCAGAATCCAACCACGCCTCTTCACCTCATGCATTGCAGGTGGATTCTTTCACTGCTGAGCCACCAGAGAAACCCAAAGTACTCATTATTTGGGTTTAATAAATCTGATTTCAGGTTTCAGAACCCAAACTTGGTTATGTTCATTTTTTCCCCCATTCTTTGAATTTCTTGTTTAAAGCTCTTCCAGGCTTCTGTCACTACTTAGGAAGAAAAATAAGTAGGAACCAATATTTCCTGGGTCACCAAAAAAAAAAAAAGGAAAACTGCAAAAGGAAAACAAAGCACATGTGAGGTGAGTCTGTGTTTTGTCTGTGATGCCGAAGCTTCAGCAGGCAGCACGCAGGTGGCCAGACATCCTCACCAGGTCTTCAGTGTCTGTGGCTTGGTGCCCAGTGGATTCCTCACCCGACCCATCCTGCTGGCTTGGGGACGAGCAGGCTCAAGGCTGTGCAGACTGTGATGTCAGATGAGGAACTGCATCCCTGGGAAAGCTGCAGCTCCGTGTGGGCAGAGGGGACCCGGCCTGCCCGCCAGGTGTGTTCGGGGGCCTGGCAGTAACCTCCTCCTGTTTGATGCCAACATGACCCACAGCAGAGCTGGCTGCCTCCCTGTTACTCTAGCAAAAGCTGACTCATGTTTTTCCTTCCATGGCTTCATCTCCCAGGCGTTCCGGGAGCCCTTTGGGAAGCATTAAGGGCTGGAGGCTGGCTCTGCAGAGTTGGTCCCATCACACGAAGGTGACATAGCCTACAGTTGGCAAACGTTCCCTCACATGAGCCACCTGCACAAGGAGGTCCTGAGTTAGAAAAGTGACTCACAATTTCTGGTGACACTCCAGACGGTGATTTGTGCCTTGTCCGCCGGACCCTCATTGTCCCCAGGGCCCAGGCCAGGCCAAGCAGCCTCCAGCTAAGCCTGCCTCCTGTGGAAACAGTCCTGGTCTGCAGGACATGTATAGTTCTCAGTGAGAAAGCAGATAGCGAAAACCAGCTTTATTAGAGGTTAGATGAAAAAATTACCTTGAGTCTTTTCTGTTGGGCAAGTCATCTGTTCTAAAGAGAAGCAGCCACCTCTGCAAACCAGATTGGGCTCCATGTTCATGGTTCCTGGAAAGCTTCTCTCCTGGAGATCTAGGTCACAGGCCCACCAGACACGGGGTGGTCACAAGGGGTCCACGTGCTGGTGCTGACCACCAACCTCCGCGGACAGCAGCTCGGAGCCCGCCTCTGCCTAGAGATGGGAGCTGGAGGCAAGGGGGCATGAGGGGAAGGGGTGGGCCCCAGGCTGCAGCCTCACACACAGGCCCTGGTCTCCACTAGATCCACTGAATTTAGTAAAACTCCCACTCCAGTGTTCTTGCCTGGAGAATCCTGGGGACAGAGAAGCCTAGTGGACTGCTGTCTGTGGGGTTGCACAGAGTTGGACACGACTGAAGCGGCAGCAGCAGCAGCATGGTCCAGCAAGGTGTGATGGGCTGTAGGCTTTCTCACTGGCTGTTGCTACAGTCTTGTCTTCTCTACCTGTGTTCTTTGAGGCACATCTAGCATCGAGAGTGAAACACTGTCCAAGACCTGTTTCTTGGTTTGATTCATCCTGTCAGCCTTCTGTGTTAGCAGCTGACTCATAAGTGTGTAAAATGGCATGAGATATACTCTCCTATTCTGATCTGTGTAGTTGTTAAAATACAGGAAAAGCAGATAATTTGATTAATTTAGGCCACCAATCTGTTTATTGAATCAAGCCACAGCCCTTAACTTCAGATCCAAATGAAGATAAAAGCCTTTCGATTGTGAAGAGATACTGAGACAGTCTGAGCCACCGACCTGCGTCTGGTGTGACCCCAACCTTCCTGTCCCCAGTGCAGCGTGGTGACAGGTCACGTGTGCTCAGGGGAGGGGAGTGCACATTCGCCTCCCAAGAAGGGAATTCTTCAGAAGCTTTGGCGTTAGCCCCGAAATAAGCTGCCTCTGAGAAGACAGTGCTGCAGTGCTGAAGGGACTGTGACTCAGCAGTATTTTTTATGTCCTAGAGGACAATCACCAACTTAAGGTTACAGAATTTTATTTCATTCTGATAAGTCTTCCCCAAAGAGTCATACCCTTTTTTCCCCCTCAGAAATCCTTTTCTTCTTTGCTCTTTTCTGATATTCTAGGTTTCAGCATACTTACTTCTGAAAATTGGACCTTTCCAAATCTTAAAGCTGATTTAGAGTTGTTTTTATCCAGGCTGGTGTGTAGTGAGGTTCAGTCTTGGACTCTCATGAATGTGCTCATAGCACAGTATAAAGAGCTGGCGTCAGTGTTTCTGAGCTTGTGTGGACAGGTGGCAGCAGAGCGGCCTATGTGTGGACAGGTGTCAGGAGAGCGGCCCTCTGTGTGGACAGGTATCAGCAGAGCGGCCCTCTGTGTGGACAGGTGTCAGGAGAGCGCCCATGTCCGGATCCTGACAGCTTCTCATTTGCACAGTAGCACCTGTCATTGCGGTGGGCTCCCAGGTTGCTGGACCCCAGCAAGTGCGTGGAGATCATGGAAAACATGCCTCTCGTCCCCTTAGGGACAGTTCTTCTTGCTGGTCTTAGGCCCCTTTACATCTGGAAACTGTGGAGGACTCTCAGTTACTGTATTAGAAATTTAAAATGATAAAACGTTTAAATGTATTTATTAATTCATTAAAAAATAAAAATACACCAACTACACGAGGACATTTTTTATTCCCAGTGGAACCCCTGCATTGCCCCCAGAGTTAGAGGAGCAGCAGTTGCTCTTTTGCAGACACACTCAGTGTCCGGGTTTAGGAAAGACAGCCACCTGTCTGCAGGAGCGCGCTGCTCTCTGAGGGGCGGGCCAGCCACAGGCTTGTGGTTCAAGGGCAGGTGGCCCTCGTGGCCTCTTCAGAGATGTGTGGACAGTCTTCCTGGAAACAACCCCAAACTCTGCAGGCGGGACTTCTCTGAAGGCGGCTGCCGTGGAACCGAAACCCCCTCAGTGACCTCAGTGAGTGCGTGTGATAGCCACCGGTCTACCCTGCCCTCTGGGTGCGCAGGTGTGTGACCTGCTTGGTCATGTGGGAAACACGGCTTGCTGAGGCCTGCAGCTCTGAACGCCAGCGCACTCCCTCACGAGAGACAGTGGCCACGTTGTCGGCAGCCCCATCAGAGGTCTCTTCTGTGTAGACAACCTCCAGCAGCTGTGGCTCTCACAAGGACTCTGAATTCTGATTTTTGCTTGAAGTCTCAAATTTCATCATTGGCAACAAAACTGTTTTTGTATTGCTTTCCTGAAATGACAACTTTAGCACCTCTAGAGATGGAATGTGGGAAGAGTTGTAGGGTATAAACTATAACAAAAGGGCCAAAAGCTCACGCAGGGAAGCCTGGAGGAGGCTGGATGGAGGGGTCAGAGCCCCAGGGTGCAGGACCATGGGGTGGGGGGCGGGTGCCACGTGCGTGGTGCAGCCGTTCTGTGGGCAGACACGCTGACATGACACTTGAGTGGGAGACTCTGTCCCCTGGGTCCAGGTAAGACTTGACTCTCCTCCTGTCTGTGCAAAGCTGCTTCTGAGCCAGGTAGCCCAAGGGAAGGGAGTGTCTGACTTGGGGCTCAGGACGTGTTCAGAGTAACTGAACAGAGGAACGTGTGGCGTGTTCTGCTTCCAGGGTACCTTTGGGAAGGGTGGCTGCTGACACCTGCCCTTGGAGCCCTGACGCTTGGGACCTGGGCTCCCCAGCTGTCTATAGTTTCTCAGGAGAGCTGAGTCTTAGAAATGCTGTCTGAGAAGCAAAGGTGTCAGAGCTCCTTGAGGTGGGGCTGCTGGGGTCAGGTTTTATCTCTGCTCGCCCTGCAGGTGCTGGAGCCACCAGGAATTTCCAGGGGACTTGCCTCTGAGCCTGGCCTGGGCCGTGCATCCCCTCTGCACTCAAGGCTCGTCAGCCGCAGGGCAGACTTGTCAGGGCCTGTAGGGTCAGTGACTGCCAGGGGCCGTGTCCCCAGAGGCCGTGTGCTGTCACGGGGCCGCCGTGTGGGGTTGGCTCTTTCCCTTCGGCCCCAACATGCCCACACTGCGTGAGTCCATTCCGTGGCCTGTGGTCAGACCCCCATGGCCTGACTTCTGTGGACAGAAAGCATCAGAACTGAGGGCAAGGGAGGAGCAAGCAGTTCACTGTGGAGGAGACAGAAGGCATCCTGAAACCTTGCCAGCAGCGACCTCAACCACAGGAGCCAAGGAAGGATGTGGGACGTGAACTCTGGTCTGTTCTCAGAAGGTGACTGTCCTGTGCCGCGGTTTCCTCTGTCTTATGGTCACGTCACGTTGGAGCAAATACAGCCCAAGCTCAGGGGCCTTTGATGGGCTGTGAAATGGGTCAGGTTACATGAGAGATCCATGACAACTGATTGAGAACCACCTCTGACTTCAGACTTTTATGCAGGTAAGTTTGTTGCTAAAAAAGCAGATCAACCATGACCGCCACCCCTTAGATCCGTCTGGTTTTGCTGCCCTGCACGGGCCTCGCTTCTGCTTGGAGAGCTCACCCTCGGGCAGGCATTCTGTCTGGTTGTGGAGGGCCCTGCACCCCTCCACACGGGCCCCTCCCGCCCCAGTGCGGCCACACCAAGACTGCTTCCTCCCACATGCTGCTGAGTTCAAAGCATTTTATTTGCATCATTTTTACTAGGGATGAATATTAGTAAACTTTTGTGGGTTCTTTTTTTTTTTTTGCAAAGCCTAATAGCTATTTCGGAGAAGGCAATGGCAACCCACTCCAGTGTTCTTGCCTGGAGAATCCCAGGGACGGGGGAGCCTGGTGGGCTGCCGTCTATGGGGTCGCACAGAGTCGGACATGACTGAAGCGACTTAGCAGCAGCAGCAGCAATAACTATTTAAAACAAACCAGTAAGAAAGCAACAAATAAGTAACACATGCTTTTTTTTTTTTTTTTTTAATTTAAGTGTAGTTGATGTTTACAATGTTGTTAGTTTCTGGTGTACAGCAGAGTGAGTTACATGTTTATATGCATTTTTTTTTCACATTCTCCATTATGCTTTACCACAGGATACTGAATATAGTTCACTGTGCTATACAGTAGGATCTTGCTGTTTATCATCCAGTATATAGTAGCTTATAGCACGCTTTTAAAGTCAAGCTTTAGTAGATGTGATGGACTTTGCTGAAATCACTGACACCGAGGTGTACTACAAGCACGTGCTGATAGACTCTCCCTGATTGCCTGGTGGGTGTTCAGCTCCCTCCTGCGTCCTGTCTCTCTGTCTCTTTGTTTGAGTCTCCCTCTCCTCGGGGACCACACAAGCCTCCTCTTTACCTGGAATAAATGTTATCGTTTATTTTTCTAGCCGGTGGCGCTCAGGCCTTCTGACGGCTGCTCTTCCCCTGCCTCTGGCCCATGCAGGGTTCCGGTCCCGGTGGGTTCACCGTGGTGGCCAGGATGCCTGAGTTATGTCTGCTTTCCAAAACTTTTACTTCAGTCACAGAAGGTCTCTCGGTGATGGTCGTTTCCAATTGAGTATCATCTGCACAAATTTTACCTGAAGCTTAGCTCTAGGAACCCTGAGGGTGGTCACTTGTTCATTCACTCATAATGCCTGCCACTGTAGGAGATGTGGGTTTGATCCCTGGAGAAGGAAATGGCAGCCCACTCCAGTGCTCTTGCTGGGAGAATCCCATGGACAGAGGGACCTGACAGGCTGCAGTCCGTGGGGTCACAGGGTCAGACTTAAACAGCAACAGATGAGCAACTACTGTGTGCCCCGTGCAGGGGCTGCTGGAGACGCGACCCGGGGCCAGGTGACAGTGTGACCGCTGCTGGGCTTGGTGGAGGGGCCCCATAACCCTAGACGCGACCCGGGGCAGGTGACGGTGTGACTGCTGCCGGGCCAGGTGACGTGTGACCGCTGCCCGGCTTGGTGACAGTGTGACCGCTGCCCGGCTTGGTGGAGGGGGCCCCGGGGGCTGTCTGGGAGGACGTGCCGCATAACCCCAAGCCCTGGGGCCCACATGGCCATCCCAGCTTCACCTCTGCCTCAGGTGGCCCAAGGCATCGCCACCGTCTGGGTGTGGCCAGTGCGCCCTGAAGGAAGGGCAATTGCTGTAACGCTGTTGGTCGTCAGCAGCCATTCTGAGGCCCCTTCTCCCTGGCACAGGGGTATTCTATAGGCCAGGGTGGAGGCTGATATTTAAACCTCCCAGAAAGGAGGTTTAATAACCAAATGCAGTGAATGTTTACAAACAGCAGGAGACACAAAATCTCAGGGTCACACACTAGCTAGTGGCCAAGTGGCTGACCACGTGCTTCCCAACCTTGAGTTTAAAACGTCCCCACAAGGACCTGTCTCTGCCCCACCACTGCCCTGGAAATGCTTCAAGAGGTGTTTAATCCGTCCCCCCACCCCATCCCGAAGGGAAGTGGGTTGCTCCTGTAAAGGTCGCAGGAACCAGCCTGGGAGGGGCAGGACTATTAACGAGGCTCTGGGCCTGGCCGTCCTGCGGCCCGCTCTGCTAACTGAGGCCCAACTGCACACACGGCACTAATCCCCGTGACGGGGAGCAGAGGAGGAAACGTCCGGTTACCGAGGAGCGCCCCCCCAGCCTCCATCTGTGCCGTGGCCGGGCTTGCGGAGCATATGCTGCCTGTTGCTCACTGACCATCTGCTCGAGCTGCCGGAGTGTCCCTGTTACCATGACGACAGAGGCCTTGATTGGCGGTGGCAACACAAACACTCCCGGCTCAGGTTTCACTTTTTTCTTCACTTTTATCAGGTTTCACTTTTATTCACAGTGCTCTGGAATGGGGCTGGGAGGGGTCAGGCTGCCTCCTGGCCTTCGGCCCCCT
This sequence comes from Bubalus bubalis, assembly GCF_019923935.1. Classification (NCBI taxonomy): domain Eukaryota; kingdom Metazoa; phylum Chordata; class Mammalia; order Artiodactyla; family Bovidae; genus Bubalus; species Bubalus bubalis. The sequence continues at coordinate 97,541 of NC_059166.1, read as the reverse complement.
CCCTCAGTGCTCCCCCCCCCTCTGGCCTGCCCCACCCCCCACCTGCAGCTGGGAGTTAATGAACCTGAGAGCTGGATGGCTGCGAGTTTCTGTTCCCCTGGCACCTGGCAGGTGACTCCAGAGTGGACCGTTCCCCAGACTTCAGGCCGTTGTCTGAGGGTGCGTCTCTGCCTGCAGGGAGAGCACCAGCTGCCGGGACACTGCCCCTCGTCCAGGGAGTGTCTGCCACCCATGCAGTTGGGGGAGCTGGTTTAATGGAACAAATGGGTGGGCTTCGTCAGCCATTAGCAGGACCACTTCATAGGCCCAGTTGTGGGGGCCACGTCCTGCCAGGGGCGGTTCCCTGGGGGCACAGCTGCGGTGCTTCCAAGAGAGTTGGTGCTTTCAGGTGGGACTGAGATCCTGCTGAAGGGAGTTGCGGGGGTCCCAGCCCCCACAGGAGGCTCGGCCCTCCACCCAGGTGTCAGTGCTGGGATGAGAGCCCTCAGTGGGAAGGAGGGGTCTGAGACAAAACCAGACCTCTGTTAAGTCCCCCAAACTGGGTTCCTTTCCTGGTGAGCGTTGTGCCAGAAGAGAAGGAAGGATTTCTTACTTGCAACAACTCAGGAGAACACCAGGGACCCTTCCCAAAGCAGCAGAATTGGAGAGCTTTAAGCTAAGTGCCCATGAACATTTGTGATGCGGCTGGAGCAGAGGAGAGTCCAGCACAGCACTGGGACGAGGGTGGACAGAGGCCGGGCTTCAGCCGACCGGAGTCGGGAGGGTCAACATCATCCTTCAGTGCTCCGGGCTGGGGCCTCAGTCTCTGCAGAGCAGTTCAAAGCCTGCATCGGGTTGTCCCTTACATCTCGTGGGAGGAATGGACTGTTTTATCGCTGGACTGTTGCTTCTTGGCTGCTTTCCCTTCATTCCTACGTTCCCCACCTTCATGAAGATTATTAAATACTGAGACCTGTTCGAAGGCAGGCCCTATGTCCAGGCTCAGATCACAAAAGATTTGGGCCAAAAATGGCTTCTTATGTGAGAAAGCCATGCCTGGTTCTTTCTCCTGGGATTCCTGCATTATCTGCCTGTGCATGCGTGCGTGCGTGCTAAGTCACTTCAGTGATGTCTGACTTTTAGTGACCCCATGGACTGTAGCCCACCAGGCGCCTCTGCTGCTCCAGGCAAGAGTACTGGGGTGGATTGCCACTGACTTCTCCGGGGATCTTCCCGGCCGTGGGTTGGACCCGCGTCTCCTAATCCGCCTGCTTTAGCGAGAGGCCTCTTTACCACCAGTGGCACCTGGGAAGCCCCGTCTCTTACAGTCGCTTTAATGTTTGAGCCCTGAGAACTGAGGAACACCGAGCCGATTGTTTTTCCCCCTGGCTCTCTTCAGGGACCAGCTCTTGCCTCCAGCTGCTCGTGTCCTCAGGGCGCGCATGTGTGGCCAAGGTGTTGCCACCAGCCCTGCCCAGACCTGCATGTGGAGCCCACCCCCCAGGCTTATCAGAAAAGGGCAGAGCATGGCAGCCCCTCCCTCACATTCTCTGTGTTGATGGAACCACTCAGAGCCAGGACCAGGCAGAAGGGCCGCACGAGGTCCACGCTGGATTTCTGGGGCCCTTCCGTGCTTTGTGTGGCCAGATGTGGTGTGGGCAGGAGTGGATGCCCAGGCAAGACCTGGGGCATCTCATGAGTCACTGGGAAGTCAGGGCCCCCAAGAGAGTCCACACGGGCTAAGGAGAAGCCACCTGTGGGATGAGTGATCTCATGGACAGCCTCATCCCCAAGCCCCTCCCGAAGTGCCTGCCCAGCATCGAGCCCTGGGCTGCCTTGTGTGTACAAGTAGCTGGGGGCAGGGCCCCCAGAGTTGCACAGAATCTGCTGTCAAGGTTCACTTGTGGCTCTAGGACGTGGCATCCTCTGAGACCCAGGGGCTTGATGTCACCGCGAGGTCTCAGTCCCCGGTCGCTTCATCAGCCTGGCCTCCCCATCACACTGCCCAGGGCTCACCGGCCACGCTCTGACCCGGCCCCCAGCTGCCTCCCTTCAGCCTCCGGTCACCCGACTTCCCCAAAGCCTGTAGCAACTACCCAGTGTGTGACAGCAGGCAAGTCCTGCCGCTTTCTGGACACAGGAAAGCAGGTGCTTGGCTGCTTATAAATTATGTTTTCTTGGCCATTCACCATTGCAGCTTGAGAGCATAGTGTTATTTAAATAAAATTAAAATCTGGCCTTCAGCTTCCAAATTAAGTAACAAGTATTACTAGATACCAAATGGCCTTATGAGCAAGTCAAACGTGGAATTTTACCAAAAGCAAAACTGCTATTTAGACTTTATTATCTCACCTGCTTTTAAAAATAGAAATTTCTTTGTCATAGCTTGTATACCTTCTAATGTCTAAAAGCTGCACATAGAAGACCCATTTCCAGATTACTTGGGTACAGGGTGGCAAAGGCTAACTCCCACCGTGCCACTTGCCCGTCTGTTCCAACAGTGTTTAAGCATCGCAGACATAGGAAGAAAGCAGACACAGCATTGACACCAGAGATCGACAAAAGGAAAGCTGCCAACTCACCTAATGTATACGTAGCAGTGTGAAAGTCCTAAATAAATAATCAGAGAACAGGATCCAGTAGTGTGTGAAGAGGATCGTATACTAGTGGATACTAAGCATTTTTCCCCAATGAAGTAGGAATGGGTCAATACTAGGTCTGTAGATATAAATCACCATTTAGTGGAGCAAAAGATAAAAATAATGTCTCTGTAGATGCTGACAAATGAATGAAATTCACACACACTCTGCTTTTAAAAAGCTCCTAAGAAAATAGAGGCTGATGAGTATTTAGTGTCATCCATGCTGTCTCAGCCTGAAAGCTCGCACCCTGGGGACCCTGGAAACAGCCCCCACCCTCCAGTATTGGAAAGAAGATAGGCCCACACAATCCGGCGGCCACCTTCACACTGTTCTGGTGGCTCCAGCTCGTGCAGTTTAGTCAAAAGACAGAAACAAAGTACCACAATGGGAAAGGATGAGATAAAGTGATTTCTTATATATTATTTAATTGTATATTTGGAAAACCATAGAGAAGCAGCTGGGAAAAAAAATGTACAAAATAAAAGAGAATTTAACAAAGTAATTAGTCAGTAGCCTTCCTGTTTGGAAACCACTAGGAACTATGATAGGAAAAAAAAAAAAAGGTTGCTTTTATCACAGCATCAAAAAAAAAAAAAAGATAAACTATCTGATGCTGTGGTTAGGAAATGAGAAGCAGGGACAGAGGGAGCAGCGCCTGTGCACGTGGGCGAGAGCGCATGTCGTGGAGAGGCCAGTTGCTGCAAGTTAATCTGTACACATCGTGCACTCCCAACTGAAGTGTCAACTCTTTTTAACTAGACATATTAAATCTAAATTTGTATGATAAAATAGAAGTAGGCAAGACCTAAAATAAAAACAAATAATGATGGGATTAGTCCCATCCGATGTTAAAACACATTATGAAGTTACATTTTAAACTTCTGTTACTGGCAAATGGATAATTAGGAAGTCCAAAAAACAGACCCAAATACATGTAATTTATGATAAAAGTGTTTGAATCATTGGGCAACATGATTTTCCTGTAATGATGTCATGTGGGCAAACATCGTGGAAAACTAAAAACTTAGGTCTATACCTCATCAAAGTAAATTCCAGAAAGATCAACAGTCTAAATGCAAAAGAGAAACAGACATGTACAGAAAGAAACCACAGGAGGATTTTTTTCTGTTGACGTATGGAAGGCCTCCCCCTCATGGATCACAGCCTTGTGGCAAAGGGGCTTATCTAACTCAATGAAGCTCTGAGCCTGCCTTGCAGGGCCACTCAAAACAGATAGGTCCTAATGAAGAGTTCTGACAAAACGTGATCCACTGGAGGAGGAAATGGCAGCGCACTCCAGGGTTCTTGCCTTGAGAACCCTGTGCACAATATGAAAAGGCAAAAAGGCATGAGACTGGGACATGAGCCCCCCAGGTTGGGAAGGGTCCAGTATGCTACTGGGGAAGAGCGGAGGGCACTTATTAACAGCTCCAGAAAGAATGAAGTGGCTGGACCAAAACGGAAAGAATGCTTAGTTTTGGATGTGTCTGGTGGTGAAAGGAAAGTCCATTTCTGTAAAGAACAATATTGCATAGGAACCTGGAATGTTAGGTGCATGAATCAAGGTAAATTGGATGTGATGAAGCAGAAGATGGCAGAGAAGGAAATGGCAAACCACTCCGGTATTCTTGCCTAGAGAATCCCATGGACAGAGGAGCCTGGCGGACTGCTGTCCGTAGGGTCGCACAGAGTCGGACACGACTGAAGCAACTTAGCATGCATGCATGCATTGGAGAAGGAAATGGCAACCCACTCCAGTATTCTTGCCTGAAGAATCCCAGGGACAGAGGAGCCTGGTGGGCTGCCGTCTATGGGGTTGCACAGAGTTGGACACGACTGAAGTAACTTAGCAGCAGCAAGCAGAAGATGGCCAGACTGAACATCGACATTTTAGGAATCAGTGAACTAAATGGACGGGAATGGGCAGATTTAATTCAGATACCATTATATCTACTACTGTGGATAAGAATTCCTTAGAAGAAATGGAGTAGACCTCATAGTCAACAAAAGAGTCTGAAATGCAGTACTCAGGTGCAATCTCAAAAACAACAGAATGGTCTTCTCAGATAATTTCCAGGGCAAACCATTCAACATCACAGTAATCTAAGTCTATGCCCCAACTGCTGATGCTAAAGAATGTGAAGTTGAATGGTTCTATGAAGACCTATAACACCTAGAATTGACGCACACACAAAGATGCCCCTTTCATCATAAGGGATTGAAATACAAAAATAGGAAGTTAGGAGATACCCCCCAAAACAGGCAAGTTTGACCTTGGAGTGCAAAATAAAGTAAGGCAAAGGCTAACAGAGTTTTGTCAAGACAACATGCTAGTCATAGCAAACACCCTTTTCCAAACTCAAGAGACAACTCTACACATGATGTCACTAGATGGTCAACACTGAGATCAGATTTATTATGTTCTTTGCAGCTGAAGATGGAGAAGCTCTATACAATTAGCAAAAACAAGACTGGGAGCTGACTGTGGTTCAGATCATGAGCTCCTTATTGCAAAATTCAGGCTTAAATTGAAGAACATAGGGAAAACCACTAGACCATTCAGATATGATTAAATCAAATCCCTAGTGATTATACCAGGGCTTCCCTGGTGGCTCAGATAGTAAAGCATCTACCTGCAATGCAGGAGACCTGGGTTCGATCCCTGGGTCAGGAAGATCCCCTGGAGAAGGAAATGGCAATCCACTCCAGTACTCTTGCCTGGAAAATTCCATGGATGGAGGAGCCTGGTAGGCTACAGCCCATGGGGTTGCAAAGAGTCGGACATGACTGATCAACTTTCCTTTCCTTTCTAATGATTATACAGTGGAGGTGATTAATCAATTTAAGGGATTAGATCTGGAAGACAGAGTGCCTGAAGAACTATGGGTGGAGGTTGATAACACTGTATAGGAGGTGGTGACCAAAACCATCCCAAAGAAAAGAAATGCCAGAAGACAAAGTGGTTGTCTGAGGAAGCTTTACAAATAGCTGAGAAAAGAAGAGAAGTGAAAGGCAAGGGAGAAAGGGAAAGATATGCTCAACTGAATGCAGAGTTCCAAAAACAGGAAGGAAAGATAAGAAAGCCTTCTTAAGGGTACAATGAAAAGAAATAGAGGAAAACAATAGAATGGGAAAGACTAGAGATCTGTTCAAGAAAATTGGAGATATCAAGGGAGCATTTCATGCAAAGATGGGCATGATAAAGGACAGAAATGGTATGGACCTAACAGAAACAGAAGATATTAAGAAGAGGTGACAAGAATATACAGAACTATACAAAAAAGGTCTTACTGACATGGATGACCATGATGGTGTGATCACTCACCTAGAGTCAGACATCCTGGAGTGTGAAGTCAAGTGGGCCTTAGGAAACATCACTGTGAACAAAGCTAGTGGAAGTAATAGAATTCCAGCTGAGCTATTTCAAATCCTTAAAGATGATGCTGTTAAAGTGGTGCACTCAGTATGTCATCAAATTTAGAAAACTCAGCAGTAGCCATAGGACTGGAAAAAGTCAGTTTTCATTCCAATCCCAAAGAAGGGCAATGCCAAGGAATGCTCCAGCTACTATACAATTGTACTCATTCCACATGCTAGTAAGGTTAGGCTCAAAACCCTTCAAGCTAGGTTTCAGCAGTACATGAACTGAGAACTTCCAGATGTACAGACTGGATTTTGAAGAGGCAGAGGAAACCAGAGACTGAATTGCCAACATCAGTTGGATCATAGAAAAGCAAGGGAATTTCAGGAAAATGTTTATTTCTTCACTGACTACACTAAAGCCTTTGACAGTGTGAGCAGAACAAACTGGAAAATTCTTAAAGAGATGGGAATACCAGACCACCTTACCTGCCTCCTGAGAAACCTGTATGCAGGTCAAGAAGCAACAGTTAGAACTGGCCATGGAACAATGGACTGGTTCAAATTTGGGAAAGGAGTATGACAAGGCTGTACTTGTCACTCTGTTTGTCACCCTGCTTATTTAACTTCTATGCAGAGTACATCATATGAAATCCCAGGCTGGATGAATCCCAAACTTAAGACTGCCAGGAGAAATATCAGCAACCTCATATATGCAGATGATAACACCCTAATGTCAGAGAGTGAAGAGGAACTCAAGACCCTCTTGATGAGGGTGAAAGAGGAGAGTGAAAAAACTGACTTGAAACTCAATATTCAAAAAGCTGAGATCGTGGCATCAGGTCCCCTCACTTCATGGCAAAGAGAAGGGGGATAGTAGAAGCAGTAATATATTTTCTTTTCTTGGGCTCCGAAATCACTGCAGATGATGACTGCAACCATGAAATGAAAAAGACACTTGCTCCTTGGAAGGAAAGCTTTGACAAGCCTAGACAGAATATTAAAAAGCAGAGACGTCACTTTGCCAACAAAGATCTATACAGTCAAAGCTATGGTTTTTCCAGTAGTCATGTATGGATGTGAGATTTGGACCATAAAGAAGGCTGAGCGCCAAAGAATTGATGCTTTTGAACTGTGATGTTGGACAAGACTCTTGAGAATCCCTTGGACTGCAATATTAAACCAGTCAGTCCTAAAGGAAATCAATCCTGAATATTCATTGGAAGGACTGAAGCTGAAGCAACAATACTTTGGCCATGTGACATGAAGAGCTGACTCATTGGAAAAGACCCTGATGCTGGGAAAGATTGAAGGCAAATGCAACAGAGGATGAAATGGTTGGACAGCATCACCTACTCAATAGACATGAATTTGAGCAAACTCTGGGAAACAGTGGAGGACAGAGGAGCCTGGCATGCTGCAGTCCATGCAGGCAAAGAATTGGACACCACTTAGCAACTGAACAACAGTGGACGGCCTAAATATAACACAAAACCCAAAAGCCATAATGTTAGGGAAAAAAAGATTACCTAAGGATAAAAAAGATGCTGCATTAATCAAAATCATCACCATAAGCCAAGCAGAAGATAATGGCAAGCTGTAAAAGTAGGTCAATAAGGAAAAGGAGGCAAAGAGCTCACCTGAGCTAGAGATGTGTGTTGCCCTTAAACACATGAGGAGATGCCCAGCTTTTCTCATAAAACTTCCTGAGTGACCATATTCCCCTCAGTCACGCTAAGGGCAGGGGGCTCGCCTGTACCTTTGGTACCAATGCAAAATCCATCCCTCCTGATGGAAGAAAATTTGGTCGTGTCCTTCAGAATCCTACTTCTGTGGGTGTGTCCATAGGTTCAGTCACACAGAGTGGCTGCTTGGGCTGTGCTGCCCATGGGGCCGCCCTCACTCACATACGGGTGCGGTCACCTGCCCACCAAACAGTCCTGCCGAGCGGAGCACGGAGTCCAGCGTCGTGGCCACCAGAGTCTGCACCTGAGACTCAGATCCGTGGATACGGGTGTGAGGGGCTGGCTTGGGGTGGCTGTGACCCCAGAATGCTCAGTGGTTCTGTGAGCCCCCGTCATGGGCCCAGAGCCTCTGGTCACAGGCCATCCGGGAGGGCCTTTCCCTCCAGAGACCCTGCGCCTCACGTCGGCCCCCTCACTGTCCTGGGGACCTGACCTGGGCCTGGGGCAGTCTGGGCTCAGGGGGCCCCATCCACAGGGGCTGAGCCTGCTGGGTGGTCACTGAGGACGGTCACGGGTGTGTCCACGTCTCCTCCTCGTTTATGTCGTAGGCAGCCCAGTGGCTGGCTGGGTGGCTGGCTGGCTGTGTGTGTATGCTCCCTCGGCCCTGGCACAGAGCAGCACCCGCAGCAGCCCCCGAGAAATGCTGAATTATTTTCTAAGAAAAACCACACACAATATGACATGCAAAATGTCACCACTAGTAACGGAATCTCCTCTCTCTCTACCGCTATACTGTCCCCTGGCTGCCTGCAACTGGGAGCTGTTGGAGTTGACCTGGGAGCCTGACATAGGAGGTGGGGGTATCCTGCCCATATACAGAGGTGGTCCCCAAGCCAGTTGGCCAGGGCCTCTTAAGAGAAGGGCTGAAGAGGAAAGGTGTGGGAGAAAGAGACCAGCCCCCAGAAATGTCACTTAGGTTCACAGTGGCTTCCCTGGCCCCATGGGGACAGTATTGCAGCGCCTGTGCCCACGAGTCCCCTCAATGTGCCCTGAAGAGGGGCGGATGCTGGTGTCGTAGCCGGACTGGGAGGAGGACTCAGGGAGAAGGCGCTGGGGTAGTTACCTCCCCCGTGCCCCACATTCTTACAGAAATGGAGTCGGGAATCAGCCTGGGAGCTACTATCAAAACAGCAAGGGATAGCGAGTGTTGGAGACGGTGTGGCGAGAAGGGAGCCTCCTGCACTGTTGGTGAGAATGTAAATTGGCACAACTACTGTGGAAAACGGTATGAAAGTTCCTCAGAAAACCAGGAACAGAGCTACCGTATATTCTAGAAATTCTGGTCCTGGGCATTTGTCTGAAGAAAACAGAAACAGTAATTAAAAAATGTATATGTACCCCTGTGTTCATCACAGCTCTATTTTGGTAGAGCTCTATTTCTGTCTTTATAGACAAGACATGGAAGCAACCTAAGTGTCCATCAATAGATGAGTGGATAAAGATGGCGTGGTATGCACATAAGGTGGAATAATACCACTCAGTCATAAAAAAGAAAGAAACTTGCCATTTGTGACATGGATGGACCGTGAAAGTATTATGCTAAGTGAAATAAGTCGGATGGGGAAAGACATATTGTGTAATTTTACTCATGTGGAATCTGAAAAGTAAAACAAAAACAAGTTCATAGGTTCTCATCTGTATCATGACCGTACTTGAGGTGGTGAGCACGCCGTAGTGTGTACAGATGTCACATTATATTGCTCTGTGGGCGAAACTTGTATTAAAAGCAAAACCAAGATCGGCCGGGGGGCTGCCTTGCAGGCAACGTGCTCACAGAGGGAGCTGAGGGTAGACAGCGGTGTCCATGCTGCAGAGGACCCTCAGCAGGCCTCTGGGGACAAGGCTGCAGGGCAGGAGGGGAGGGGCCCTCGCCACTGCGCATGCTTCCTTTTTAAACCTGCAAGAGGCAAGCAGGTGTTCCCCGGTGGCTTTGCTCATAGGCCCAAAGTTGTCACCAGGGCCCGAAGCCTGGGCGTGCTTGTCACCAGCGCAGGCCTGCACAGAGGGGCCAGCAGGAGCCTAAAGCCGCCACCCCACCCGGCGCAGCAGGGCTGGCCACCAAGCGGGGCTGCCCCTCCACAGCCTGTCCCCCATGCTCCCGCGTGTGGTCCCTCCTGAAGCAGAGGGCTGGATCGAATGAGCTTTTGAGGTTGCTTCCCTCACAAGCCCCTAAAGTCTGTGCCCTGGAGCCAGAGAAAGGTTCAAAACAGGAGGCAGCTCTGGGGATGAAGGTGTCAAACGGAAACTTCGGCCTTCGCCCGCCTCCCGCAGTGAGAGCCAACGCCGCCGGGCCGGGCTGCTCTCGGCTTCTGGGGCTGCTCCCTGCCGCACCTCTGGGAACTAAGCCATCAACAGCAGGCTGAGAAGTGAGGCGGCCCCATCTCAGTGCACAAATGACCCTAAAGAGGGTCAGATCAGAGGAGCCACCTCCAGATGGGAATTCACAGCTGCCTGGGGCTGGCCCCGTGGCAGGGAGGCAGCACCGAAAAGGTGCATGAGTTCGAGCTTTCAAAAGTGGCCTCCAGGAGCCACTCCAGGAGGAGATGAAAGGGGCCTTCCTGCACAGAAGGTTTTTGTGGGGTCTGCCCTGCAGCGGGCCTGCCTCACAGGTGCTCGGCTTGAGGCTTCTAATCCTTTTCACACACTGTGCCCCCCCGGCCGCCCTCCCCAGCCAGGCAAGAGGGCTGACTGATGAGACTGCCAGAAGGAGCCAGGACTTGAAGGATAAAGAGAGAGAGGAGGACACATTGGGAGGGAGAGCTGTGGATGCCCCGGCTGCATGGATGTGTGAAAACTTAATCTAGTAGCTGGAGTGGATGCACCTGGACTTGGTTATGTGGCCAGGCTTCCTGAATCTTTCCCATTCAGTTGGGAAACCAAGAACAGGCCAAGGAGTGCGTCGCTGCAGCCCTGGAGACATGAACAGTCACTCGAAACTTCCTCTCAGACAGTGCCCAGAGCGTGGGGCTGGGGGTGCCTCTTTCTGTAGGGCAACTGCCCTCTTAGGATCACTTGCACACACTCAGTGCTCAATAAATGTTCTTTGAATGCACGATTTGATGCTTGACCTTCCTGGGGATTAGCCTCTGTCATGGAATAGTAATTTACCAGAAACTCCCCAAATGGTGTGTGTTAGTTGCTTCTGCTCATTTCCATCACTCTTTTGCAGTGTCACCTGAGTAGCTGGGTTCTTCGCCCCCACAGATGTTTGAGCAGTTTTCCCAGAACCAGCAAACAGCAGGCAACTGTAGTTCACCTGAGCCCTGTGGCCCAAATCCTGCAAAAATACTGTTTCAGAAAGAACTTGATTTTTGTCTATGAGAAGTGTCTCAACATTGGCTGCTACACACCATGAAGTAGTGAGATAGTTGTCAACAAAAAAACCATTCCTAGAACAGACAATTTTCTATTCAAAATTTGCCAACCTGAAAAATACCTACACAAGATTACTTGTTTCTGACATTTTTTCTAAAGCCTGACTCACAGCTACACCGTTTACACTTCATATTTGTTTGTCCAAGGCGGTCTTAGTGATTTGAAGGCCAAGTGGACAGAGTTCCAAACAAGCCTTCCTTTAGCAGTGGACAGAGCGACTGTGCATCTGTGCCGTTCCCTCAGGGCCCCCGCCTGCATCCCGGGCTGGGTCCCCCTCCAGACAGGCCACAGGCACACCCTCTCACTTCTGCCCCGGGGAGGCAGCTTTGCTCTGGCCGGTGCTCACTAGCTGTTCCTCTGACTCAGGAACAGAACTGACGCACGTGGGCTGGCAGCCTGCACCCCGGCCCTCGGCTGCTTCTCAGCAGAGGTACCAGCTAACAGTGGGCACCAGACACTGCTGCCCCTCCGCCCCAAGAGAGACCACCCCTCAGCAAGCAGCTGTCGGGCTGGCTGGCCAGATTCCAACAGGTGGTCTGTACAGGTTCAAAGCTCCCTATCCTGTTACTGGTTCCCAGCACTATCTGATTCCCTCTTCCTTCTTCTGTGAGAACCTGGTTATGAGTAGAAACTTGGATCTGAAGGTGCATCTTCTGTCCTTCCCTCCCATCCAGGAGGACCGCAGACTGTGTGAGTGGACCGGAGCCTGTGGGGCCAAGGCCCCCTCCTGCCAGTGGAGGTTGGTCTGAGCTACCCAACTGGACACCAGGGCTCCTTGGTGATTCAGGCCAGGATGTGGGCAGGGGCTCAGGGATTCCCTTCACAGCCCACCAGGCAGGAGAAAGAACTGAGAAGAGGGATCGGGTGACCCCAGAGGCCCTCGTCCCTGATGTTCTACCACCTTCTTGGGCTCGTGATCCCACTCGCACTCCGGCCTTTTCTGGGGCAGGGGCGAGGGGAGGGCAGAGGAGTGCACCAGGCTTGGTGTGAGCTGGCGCTGGCTGTGTGCTCTTGGACAAACTCCTTAGCCTCTCTGCCCCTTGGAGTCCTCTTCCAACACGGGGACACGGCTCCTCTCTCAGGGAGCCCCTGCCAGCGCTGCGGCTGACACCCCAGCTCTCACCCTGGGGTTCACCTCGCACCCGCACCCCCGCCACGTCCCCACCTCTCTTCACTGTCTGCACCGTATTTCTGTAAGGGTTCATGGGCTCCACAGATGTGCTGAAGTTCTTTAAAGAGAGCCTGATAAACTATGAATCCCCTCAGTTTCCTCATTTTAAAAAGCTGAATGGTACATTCAGCAACCATTGCTACGAACATTACCATGGAATCAAATGGAAAGGTATGTGAAAGTCCTTGAACGGATTAAACAGGACATGGACTTTAGTAATGGTAACGACACGCTCACCATGGCGACTCGTTCAGTGTGGCACTTCCTATATTAAATAATTTGCCACAAATGCTCATAACTCGGAGAAGTCTTTGTCTTGGTTTTTCAAAACATGGTAGGGGAATGACTTTTATTTGACAACCTGAGAGAAAGAAAAGTAGATAATTGACTCTGGTGTTTTTCTTTTACCTTTTAATTGTTTTAGGTTATTCATTTTGTCTTGTTTTGTTTTTCTTTTCTTCTCTCAAGTGACCATGCCTGAATATGCACTGTGATCTTCAGTAATGGGAGCTGCGGGCAAGTTTCAGGGATGTCAACGCCTCTTTCATCTCCCCAGCCAGCCAGGCCCGCCCAGGGTGCAGCTGTCCTGCTGGTCAGTGACCAGTTGCTGGGGCAGCAAAAAAGGAAGAGGACCATTTGCTCTGGCCTCTCATCCCACTCAGAAACGTCAGAGGAGGCTGCGTGGTGATCCGGCAAGGTGAGGCATTCCAAGCGACCCCAGAGAGTGAGGAAGGGAAGTCGGGACTCGCAGACTCACCCCCACCCACCCTGCTGGCAGGTGAGGCCTCACTGCTCAGCCCCGAACTTCAGCTGAAGTTTGAAACACAGTCAGTGCTGCATCGGAAGAAAGGTTGACTGAGAGCCTGCCTTGGCCACCTGGCAGGGTGTGTCCCGGGGATGCGCTTGGAAGAGATGACCCCGGCACTCAGGAAACCATGGGGAGGGAGGAGTCTTGACAGACTCAGCAAAGTGTGGGGCATCTACACCCCCTTGGTGTGGTGCTGTGGTCAGTTCCTCCCCAGTGAAAGGTCCTCCCAAGCCCCACTGGAAAAGTCAGCAAGTCCTACACAAGTCACGCCCGTTTGGCCTTTGAGTTTACCGTGTCCTTTGCGTTCACAGGAGCCCTGTGGCAGAGCCCTGGATCTGTGAGCCCAAGCACGGTTCTCCACAAGATGTGGTTTGTCTTTTCACAGAGGGTGGCGCTGGTGTGGCTGGAGCTGCACACAGCCCGTGCTGGCCCAGGACCCAGGGGGGTGTCGCATCCTGGTTGAACCAGATGCAGAAGAGGGCTCCTCATCAGGGGCCTTCTGGAGACCCCAACAGCATCTCCCAGTCCCTGGGAAATTCCCAGACTCCTGTTCAGGCGGCCTGGTGCCACGGTGAAGTGGCAGACACTGCTTCCCACGTGAGCAGACTGAGGTCTGAGAAGCTGGTCCTTTGACCAAAATGACACAGCTAACAAGTGGTGGGTTACAGTTCCAAGCCATCATCCAAACCCAGGTCTATGTTCAAGTGTGCACATATGTGCACACACCACGCATGTGCTCATGGCTGAGGGCAGCTCAAAAGGCTGCCCAGGCACGAAGACCTTCACGTAGGCACAGTGGCCACAGAGCGAGTATCTAGGGTCAGACTTGGGGTTTCTGGTCCCATCGTGCAGACTCTGCTGCTGTCACTTAGCAGAGGAGCCCTGAGTCCCAGAGTCACTCTTCTTTGTTTAAAGAACAGGGAGGGTGGGGCCTGGAGAGCCCTGGAGGCAGGCCTTGTCCAGAAGCCCAGAACCACCAGCGCCCTCTCCTGAGGTCTGTGTGCCCGCTATCATGTGATGCTCTTGGATTCTAACCCTGAAGCCGGGTGTGGCTGGGCCACCGCTGGAAGCAGAAGCACCAGCTGTCTCACCAGGCCCGTCCTGAAGCGAGAGGTAGGGGCTGTTCTGGAAACACAGCTTGGAGCCTGCTCTCTGCTTGTGTCTACTATTCTGGAAGTACCATCCCCTGAGTTAAGTCTTCTTCTTAAGCTGGCTCAAATAGATCCAGGTATCTGTAGCTGAACTCCGGCACAAAAATTCCCAAACTCCCTCGGTTGGGAAAAAGAAATGCAAAAAGGCAAAGTGGTTGTCTGAGAAAAGAAGAGAATCTAAAGGCAAAGGAGAAAAGGAAATATATACCTATTTAAATGCAGAGTTCTAAAGAGTAGCAAGGAGAGATGTGAAAGCCTTCCGCAGTGATCAATGCAAAGAAATAGAGGAAAACAATATAATGGGAAAGACCAGAGATCTCATCAAGAAAATTAGAGATACGAAGGGAACATTTCATGCAAAGATGGGCACAATAAAGGACAGAAATGGTATGTATCTAACAGAAGATATTAAGAAGAAGTGGCAAGAATACACAGAAGAACTATACAAAAAGATCTGTATGACCCAGATAACCACGATGATGTGATCACTCATCTACAGCCAGACATCCTGGAATGTGAAGTCAAGTGGGCCTTAGGAAGCATCACTACAAACAAAGCTAGTGGAGGTGGTGGAATTCCAGTTGAGCTATTTCAGGTCCTAAAAGATGATGCTGTTAAAGTGCTGTGCTTAAAATGCCAGCAAATTTGGAAAACTCAGCAGTGGCCATAGGACTGGAAAGGGTCAGTTTCCATTCCAATCCCAAAGAAAGGCAATGCCAAAGTGCTCAAACTATCGCACAAATGCACTCATCTCACATGCTAGCAAAGTAATGCTTAAAATTCTCCAAACCAGGCTTCAATAGTATGTAAATTGTGAATATCCAGATGTTCAAGCTGGGTTTAGAAAAGGCAGAAGAACCAGAGATCAAATTGCCAATATCCATTGGATCATATAAACAGCAAGAGAGTTCCAGAAAAACATCTACTTCTGCTTTATTGACTACACCAAAAGCCTTTGACTGTGTGGATCACAACAAACTGTGGAAAATTCTTCAAGAGATGAGAATACCAGACCACCTAACCCGACTCCTGAGAAATCTGTGTGCAGGTCAAGAAGCAACAGTTAGAACTGGATGTGGAACAACAGACTGGCTCCAAATAGGAAAAGGAGGACATCAAGGCTGTATATTGTCACCCTGCTTATTTAACTTATATGCAGAGTTCTTCATGAAAAATGCCGGGCTGAATGAAGCACAAGCTGGAATCAAGATTGCCTGGAGAAATATCCATAACCTCAGATATGCAGATGACACCACCTTTATGGCAGAAAGTGAAGAACTAAAGAGCCTCTTGATAAGTGAAAGAGGAGAGTGAAAAAGTTGTCTTAAAACTCAACATTCAGAAAACTAGAATCATGGCATTTGGTCCCATCACTTCATGACAAATAGATGGGGAAACAATGGAAACAGTGACAGACTTTATTTTTTGGTGCTCCCAAATCACTGCAGATGGTGATTGCAGCCATGAAATTAAAAGATGCCTACTCCTTGGAAGAAAAGCTATGACCAACCTAGACAGCATATTCAAAAGCAGAGACATTACTTTGCCAAGAAAGGTCTGTCTAGGCAAAGCTATGGTCTTTCCAATAGTCATGTATGGATGTGAGAGTTGGACTATAAAGAAAGCTGAGCACCAAAGAATTGATGCTTTTGAACTGTGGTGTTGGAAAGGATTCTTGAGAGTCCCTTGGACTGCAAGGAGATCAAACTGGTCCATCCTAAAGGAAACCAGTCCTGAATATTCATTGGAAGGATTGATGCTGAAGCTGAAACTCCAATCCTTTGGCCACCTGATGTGAAGAACTGACTCATTGGAAAAGACCCTGATGCTGGAAAAGATTGAAGGCAGGAATAAAAGGGGACGACAGAGGATGAGATGGTTGGATGGCCTCACCGACTCAATGGACATGAGTTTGAGCAAGCTCTGGGAGTTGGTGAAGGACAGGGAGGCCTGGTGTGCTGCAGTCCATGGGGTCGCAAGGAGTCAGACACGACTGAGCGACTGAACTGACTGACTGGGCTATTGGCCCAATCTCACTGAAGGTGAAGATGAGCAAGTCCACCCTTGGGCCTTGTTTTGTCTTAGCTATAAAACAAGCTGGCCAACTGAGTCATTGCTCAGCAAGTCCTCACCCCCAACCCTCCCCTTCACAGGAGGATCAGTGTGGACCTGGCACCCTGGACCAGGCCTTGAGAGCTCCCCAGGGAAACTGCAGCCTTCTGCCCGCAGCCCAGAGCAGGGCTGCCTTTGTGGCCTGCACACTCTGTGTGAAGAAGGGCACTTACTGTCCAAGCCAGCCGGCGCTGAGTGACGGTGCACAGTGTTGTCATGACAGGAGCTGCTTACTATGTCTAAGGCTGGTTTTGAGAACAAGAGATCAGACACTTCCGCTGTTGCCTGGCCGTCTCCTCCCCACTCCGCCCCCCGTCTTCTGGGCTGTTTGCTGGGAACTCCCTCCTGTGGGTTCCTCTCTCCCCTCCACCTGTCTCAGAACTGTCTCTGTGTTGTGCTCCTTGGTAGATTCCCTAGCATTGCTCCCTGCCCTCTGGTGGGGTGGGGCACCCCCAGGATGCGGCCCCGGATTGAGGCGGATCCCAGAGCCCCAGGAAGCCTTCCTGGGCCGCCGTCTGTGCCCTCCTCCGCAGCGGCACCTCGGCGGGCCCTGTGTGTCTGCTCAGCTCTGCAGCTGCGTTCCCAGCCAGGCCCCATGAAATGCGCTCAGAATCTCCCGTGGTGCCCCCTGCACCAGACCCACGCTGTGGGATTTAATCACACAGACACCACCACCTCCCCCGCCCGGGCCCCCGAGGGCAACTCCCCATTGTGGCCTCATGGGCGCCTCCACTGCTGACTGACCTGGAGACACACAGCCCCTCAGACAGCGGGCGCTTCCCTTCACCTCTGCACACCGCACTCAGGCCCAACACGAACGTAGTAAGCTTGTGCTCGCAATTTCCTACTTTTGAATTTCCTCCATCGCTTCCCAGAGAATAAGGAGACTCAGAGGGCTGGGGCCAGACAAGCTGAGCAAATCCAGCTGCCCCTGAATCTCCCTGCACCCCAGTTTCCTCATCATAAACTGGGGGCATCCCTTCCAGAAGGTTGTGTGGGATCAGAGGGACCCCAGCAGGTGCCAACGTCTCTCCTCCCGCCTCCCCCTCTGTGTGCATCTCTGCCTCTGCACCCCTCCTGTGTCTGTCTCTCTGTCTCTCTGCCTCCCTCTATCCCTCTGTCTCCCTCTGTGTGTCTGTCTTTCTGTCTGCCTGTCCCTCTTCTCTTTCTCTTGATCTCTGTCTCTGCTCCCCCACAGCAGCCACTCTCTGGCTACCTGGCGTCACTGCTTGGTGCTGGCCGTCCAGGAGACACACACTGGAGCCCCAGCAGAGCTCACCGCCCTTCCTAAGTCGTCCCTAGCTCAAGGACCGTGTTTGAATCTGCCTGTGGCCCGAGGCAGAAGGCGCGTGGGGCTGGAAGGGAACCAGGTGCACAGCCAGCTTCTCTGCAGGAGCTGGAGACGGACAGGCGGCCCGAGGTGAGCAGCTGAGACCAGAGCGGAGAAACGGACTGGAGGAGGGGGGCTTGGAGGGGTGCTGGGGACCAGGTGAGGGGGAGGGTCCAGGCGAGGGGCCGCAGGTCCCTGCCTGCCCTCCTGAGGAGCCGTGTCCTTAGGGACTGTCCCTCCTCCAAACTCCCAGGGTCTGAAAGCCGCCCAGACCCTCATCCGCAGGAGCCCTGGCACCTAGGTGAGCGTCAGGTGAGACTCTTCCAGGCCTTTGAGGTGTTCAGCTTCAGGCTACCTGCTGAGTCTCCACCCCTCAGCTCCCCCCCGGTCCTTGGCTTTCCTGGGGGGTCCTGGGAAAGGACCCCCTGGTCCTTTTCACTTCTTCAAAGTGGCTGCACAAATTAGCTTGATGAGTTAATCCCCAAACTTGAGAGAAACGAGGTGCTGCTGGAAGCAGTGATGGGTATGACCCTGCTGCTGCCTCGCTCTCCTCCGCCCAGAGGCTGGTAAGCGGGGACCCTGGACTGGCACAGGCGATGGGCACTGACCACTGAGCACCTTGCCCGCACTGATTTTTCATCTAGAACAGAGTCTGAGGAGACCCGGGAAAAGCAAGTTTTATCCTGTTGGTATTGATAATAGCATCTGGTCCCACCACTTCATGGGAAATAGATGGGGAAACAGTGGAAACAGTGTCAGACTTTATTTTTCTGGGCTCCAAAATCACTACAGATGGTGACTGCAGCCATGAAAGTAAAAGACACTTACTCCTTGGAAGGAAAGTTATGACCAACCTAGATAGCATATTCAAAAGCAGAGACATTACTTTGCCATCAAAGGTTCATCTAGTCAAGGCTATGGTTTTTCCTGTGGTCATGTATGGATGTGAGAGTTGGACTGTGAAGAAGGCTGAGCGCCGAAGAATTGATGCTTTTGATCTGTGGTGTTGGAGAAGACTCTTGAGAGTCCCTGGGACTGCAAGGAGATCCAACCAGTCCATTCTGAAGGAGATCAGCCCTGGGATTTCTTTGGAAGGAATGATGCTGAAGCTGAAATTCCAATACTTTGGCCACCTCATGCGAAGAGTTGACTCATTGGAAAAGACTCTGATGCTAGGAGGGACTGGGGGCAGGAGGAGAAGGGGACGACAGAGGATGAGATGGCTGGATGGCATCACTGACTCAATGGACATGAGTCTCAGTGAACTCCGGGAGTTGGTGATGGACAGGGAGGCCTGGCGTGCTGCGGTTCATGGGGTCGCAAAGAGTCGGACACGACTGAGCGACTGATCCGATCGATTGATAATAGCTCTGTGACTGTGGTAACAATAGTCCTAGCGACGCCTCTTGGCCCCTGGTTACATAGCAGGTGGTTTTCAGTTTAATTCCCATGGCCCCGTGCACAGATGCTATCACCATCCCCATCATTTCACAGACGTGGAAACTGAGGCGCAGACAGGCGTCTCCCCTGCGTCCTCACCCCAGAGCCAGAGCTCCCAACAACTGTTGTCCTTTGTGGTTTTCAGGAAACCATCTGGAGCTAAGAGATCTGTAACCTTTTAGGCTTAGAACTCAGCTTGGACCTCTTTCCGTTACCAGCTGCTGTGATTCTGGAGAAGGATTTAAGTCCTCTGAGTCCCAGGCTTCTCTGTGTGACAAAGCACGGGCTGCCTTCAGGATAAATGGAGTGAATCTTCACAGAAGACAGGCCCTCTAGTCAGTGCCGAGGCTCCAGGCTAAGAGGAGTTGATGAGGGACTGTGAGGACCCTAACCCTCTGGGGGCCCTTGTTCCCTTGGACGCCACCCTCCTGCCTCCACACCATCCAGTGTCTGGAGCCACTCGTTCACCAAAAGTACTTGCTGAGCACCCTGAGTGCCAGGCACCCACCTAAGCAAGCAAGACAGGTGAAGTTTTACCTTTTGGCTGCAGTCAGTAAGGGGACAAGATCATAACCCACAGACACTGCAAAGGCGCTGCAGCAGGAAACAAGGGCAGAGGGGTGGTCCTCTGGAAAGAGACAGGGGACCCTCTTTTGCAAGCCAGCAGCACACATAGGGCATCACACAGTTTCCAGCCTGTTTGCAGGAAGCTGGCTCCCCACTCCCCCAGCTTGCCGAGTGCGAAGCCTACCCTGTATTTCTAGCCCAGGCTCTCTGAGTGCCTGCTGTTTACAACAGAGCAGGAAATGGACCGGGCTCCTCCCGAAAGTGGGACAGGGGCCTGGAGCCTGGCAGGTGCTCTGGACAGAACGCTCAGTGGGAAAGATGATATCTGGAACAGGCCTCTAATCTGCAGGCCATAGAAAGTAAGTGTGTCAGTTTCCAGAAATATCTTCTGAGAGCTTTCCCCATTGCCCCTGGGGAGACATAGGGGCCCCCAGAAAGGGAGAGGGCAGTAACCCCCCTTCAAGTTTTTTTGTGCCTTTTGTCACTATCATTGCCACATTTGTGAATATCTAGATTCCAGAAAAGCATGTCACAGGCTTAGATCTCTCTTAGCTAGGTTCTTAGGCACATTTTTTTTTCTGTCTAAAAGAGGTAAGTCTAGGGCTTCTCTGGTGGTCCAATGGTTAAGAAGCCACCTTGCAATGCAGGGGACACTGGTTTGAGACCTGGTCTGGGAACATTCCACATGCCTCGGGGAATGGGCCAACTAGGCCCATGTGTGACAACCACTGAACTCTGAGTGCTCCAGAGCCTGTGCACCCCAACAAAGTGTAGTCCCCCTCACCACAACTAGAGAAAGTCTGTGAACAGCAACAAAAACCCAGCACAGCCAAAACTAAACAAATAAAAATAAGACTGTTAAAGAATATAAAAGACAAACAGTTCTGGACACATGACCAGTTGAAGCTAAAAGAAATGAAGGTTTCTTCATGTGGAAAGGCTTTGGGGCTGTCCACCGTGGGAAATCTTAATGACCCACGATGGTGTGATCACTTACCTAGAGCCCGACATCTTGGAGTGCAAAGTCAGGTGGGCCTTAGGAAGCATCACTGCAAAAAAACCTAGTGGAGGTGATGGAATTCTAACTAGGCTATTTCAAACCCTAAAAGATGATGCTGTTAAAGTGCTGCACTCAACATGCTAGCAAATTTAGAAAACCCAGCAGTGGCCACAGGACTGGAAAAGGTGTTTTCATTCCAATCCCAAAGAAAGGCAATGCCAAAGAATGCTCAAAGTACCACACAATTACTCATCTAACATGTTAGCAAAGTAATGCTCAAAATTCTCCAACCTAGGTTTCAACAGTATGTGAACTGAGAACGTCCAGATGTTCAAGCTGGATTTAGAAAAGGCAGAGGAACCAGAGATCAAATTGGCAACATCCATTGGATCATAGAAACAGCAAGAGAATTCCAGAAAAACATCTGCTTCATTGACTATGTTAAAGCCTTTGCTTGTGTAAACCACAACAAACTGGAAAATTCTTCAAGAGATGGGAATACCAGATCACTTTACCTACCTCCTGAGAAACCTGTATGCAGGTCAAGAAGCAACAGTTAGAACTGGACATGGAACAACGGACTGGTTTAAACTTGGGAAAGGAGTATGTCAAGGCTGTATATTGTCACCCTGCTTAATTATATGCAGAGTACATCATACAAAATGCTGGGCTAGATGAAGTGTAAGCTTGAATCAAGATTGCTGGGAGAAATATCAGTAAACTCAGACATGCAGATGACACCACCCTTATGGCAGAAAGCAAAAAGAAACTAAAGCGCCTCTTGATGAAAGTGAAAGAGGAGAATGAAAAAGCTGGCTTAAAACTCAACATTCATAAAACGAAGATCATGGGATCTGGTCCTATCACTTCATGGCAAATAGATGGGGAAACAATGGAAACAGTGACAGTCTTCATTTTATTTGGCTTCAAAATCACTGCAGATGGTGACTGCAGCCATGAAATTAAAAGATATTTGCTCCTTGGAAGAAAAGCTATGACCAACCTAGACAGCATATTAAAAATTAGAGACATTACTTTGCCAACAAAGACCATCTAGCCAAAGCTATGGTTTTTCCATAGTCATGTATGAATGTGAGAGTTGGACTGAGCATCAAAGAATTGATGCTATTGAACTGTGGTGTTAGAGAAGACTTGAGAGTCCCTTGGACTAAAAGGAGATCAAACCAGTCAATTCTAAAGGAAATCAATCCTGTATATTCATTGGAAGGACTGATCCTGAAGTTGAAGCTCCAATACTTTGGCCATCTAATGCAAAGAGCCAACTCATTAGAAAATCCCCTGATGCTGGGAAAGGTTGAAGGCAGGAGGAGAAGGGGACAACAGAGGATGAGATGGTTGGATGGTATCACCGACTCAATGGACATGAGTTTGAGCAAGCTCTGGGAGATGGTGAAGGACAGGGAGGCCTGGCGTGCTACAGTCCACATGGTTGCAGAGTTGGACACGACTGGACGAATGAACAACAACAGCAACCATGGGAATAGAGCACAGTGGTGCTCGTGCTGACATTTCAGCCGTTGACGGCAGCTGTGCGGGTTTGTTGTGCTGTGCTGTGTTGCTTTTCTCGCTTGCCTTTGTCTCTGGGAGGTTGTGTGTCTCTGGTCTTCTCCTCCCTTGGAACTTTTTAGCAAGTGGACAAATTCACAAGTACGAAATCTGTCGGTAATGAGTGTACACATATGTACACATACCTGCAGTCTGGGAATGTATATGTGAGATGGACATCAAACACAGGCTGCACTGAAGTCGTTAGTGTGTTTTGTGCTGCTTCCGTGTGCCCTCTGCACTCCAAGCACTGGGACTGAAACACTGGAAGGCTCACAGTTGCTGCCTCCAGAGGGTTTGTTCTCACAGCAAAGACTGAGTAAGATTGCCCTCTTAGAGAAGTCAATAGACAATAGCAGACTACGCTAGTTACTAGGAACAAATTAATCAGTTTGCTCTGAAAAAGAATAAATACTTGGACAGGGTAGATGACAGAGATGACAGCCAACTCCCAAAGAGCTGAGGGAAGCTCTTCCTAACAGCGTGAAGACATCTGTCTGGGGAGGGGGAAGGCTGGAGGGGCTGGCGGAGCCCCAGGGCTGGGATGTGGTTAGTTATGGAGGAGAATGGGGCTGGTGTGAGTACTCAATGGAATTTTGACTCTTTATGTAATGGTGGATTTTAAATTCAAAGATATATTCATGTAGCATAGTATAATCACAAAAATCTTAAATAAGAAAAGCACATCCAACTTTCTTCAAGTGGCTTCCAAGAGCCCTAAGAAACACCCACAGCCAGAACTTGGATAGAGAATGAGAAAGGATCCAGGGATCCAAGAGCCAACAGGCAACTAATGAAATAGGAGAAAACTCTGGAGAACTCAGCATCACAAAGCATAGACAGGCAAAAGGAAATGTTCCAAGCAAGGGATCTCTCTTAGATTTGGCCAAAGAGCATTCGTGGTGCCAGGACAGGAGCGCTCCGGCGTGTCAGCGTGCAGGAGGGCGCGTGGAGGGAAGGCTCAAGCAGTGTTTACAGAGCGTGTTTGGGGTGAGTTGGCTGCAAAGAGACCCAGGATAATGGAACAGCAGCTGGACAGGAGGAGGAGGCCAGGGAGCTTCTCCCATTTCTTTATGTGGGGACCCTGCAGCACAGCTGTTCAGCCATAAGGATGACCAAGTGCGATCAGTAGTTCAGGATGGAAGAGATGTGATGGGAGGAGAGAAGCCTGGACAGTGAGAGGCAATGGTGGAAACGCCTGTGAAATAACTGGCCTTTGTTAGGAGGGAAGACCTTCTCCAGCTCTATCTGGATGCAGTGAAGAGAGAAAGGTCCAGACGGAAGCACAGACCTGGGAAGACGGACAGTCGCTTTCATTCCGGTGTGCGTGAAGCCAGCAGGCAGCGCCCGCAGGGAAGGTGGGGCTGGAAACAAGCAGGGCCAGTGTCCAGAGACCTCTGTGTCATTCCCTTCAACTGCGTTGAGTCTATGATTACCTCAGAGTAAAAAGCTTAATTATAAAATGAGGCTACTATACTGTGAAAGTGAAAGTGAAGTCGCTCAGTCGTGTCCAACTCTTTGCGACCCTGTGGACTGTAGCCTACCAGGCTCCCGTTCTCCATGGGATTCTCCAGGCAAGAATACTGGAGTGGGTTGCCATTTCCATCTCCAGGGGATCTTCCAAACCCAGGGATCAAGCCCAAGTCTCCCGCATTACAGGCAGATGCTTTAACCCCTGAGCCAGCAGGGAAGCCCTTAAAATACTTATTTGAGCCCCTTTTTTGGGGGGAGAGGGGCAAGAATACTGGAGTGGGTTGCCATTCCCTTCTCCAGGAGATCTTCCTGACCCAGGGATTGAACCCAGGTCTCCCTCATTGTAGGCAGACGCTTTACCGTCTGAGCCACCTGGGAAGTTGCCTCCATTTATATGATATTCTGGGAAAAGCAAAATTGAACCGAAAACAGATCAGTGATTGCCAAATGCACAGGGGATTTGAGGGGCGGGGAGTTGAAACAGCTAGTCTACGCCTTGACTGTGGTGGTGGCAGTTACCAGCTGTGCACGTTTGTCAAAATACATAGACTTGCGCCTAAAAGATATGATTCTTTTGTTTGTCTTGTTTTGTTCTTGAGGCATAGTTGGTTTACAATGTTGTGTTAGTTTCAGGTATATAGCAAAGTGATCAGTTATACATAAATACATATTTGTATGTATGTACTCCTTTTCAGATTCTTTTCCCTTTTAGGTTCTTACAATATATTGATTATAGCTCCCTGTGCTCTACAGTAGTTCCTAGTTCTTCACCTGTTGTATATATAATGGTGTGTATCTGTTAATCCCAAATTTATCTTCTAATTTATATCCCACAAGTTACTTTTATTTATTGAATATAAATATTCTTAAAGTGAATAAAAAGCAAAAAGCAATAAATAATTTTAAGGATGGAACTGGCATGGTCAGAACTGCATTATAGGAAGATTATGTCTGTTGTCTGTGGAGGGTGGAAAGGACCAGGAAGGACGTGGGGGCCCAGAGATTGGCATGGAGACCCCAGGAGTCATCCAGGTTCAAGACAAGCAGGAACTAGGAATTAAGTTTCAATGGGTCTAGGGAAGAAAAAGCAGTTTCAATAAGTCTTATGATTATTTTAGGACTGAGAATAGAGAGATAGACGTGGTCTTTCCAAGAAAATAGATTTTTTTCCATAGAAGTGTGTGTGTGTGTGTGTGTGTGTGTGTGTGGTGTGAATTCTCCCATCCAGTCAATCAGAATATAAAAAGCCATGTGCTTGGGAAAAAATTGATTTTATGAGATGCAGAATAGGATTTTATAATTTAAATACAAGGATATTAAACACCAATGAAAATAATTTTTTCATTAAAATATTTAATTACAAGTTAACTGGTGGGGAACTTGAAATGGGTAAGAAATAATAGAAAGCTGTGGAATATGGGAGGGACTCAACCACTAAGATTATTATACTATGCCTTCCAGCCCTCCATCTTTGCGAAAACTTAGCTAGAAATGTTTTATCCACTTTGGAATTGGGTCTCAGAGCCAGGACTTCCCCTGAGCTGTCCTGAAGCCAGAGCCCCCATCTGCAACCTGGAGGAAGGCGCGGTGAGTTAGCAGGGTCACACAGCAGCATCGCCCAAGCACCTTCCGCGGAGGGTGGGGCCCTTCACAGAGGCAAGCTCCTTTTCAGGGTGAAAATGCTGCACAGTCTTCACACACAACAAGTCTCGGCTGACTCTCAGGAGGGCCCATGAAGGACTCATGGGAGGACGGGGGCACTCGCTGTCCAGTGTGGACTTGGGAATCTGAGCACTTGGGCAAGACCAGCTGGCGCTGTGCATTTTGCACAAAGAACATCACAAGGGCTCTGAGAAAAGACATGGAGAAGAGTCAAGAGGCAAACAACTGAAAAGACACCAAGAGAAATATCAATAACGTCAGATATACAGATGATAACAGCCTATTGGCAGAAACTGAAGAGGAGCTAAATAGCCCCTTGGTGAAAGGGAAAGAGGGGAGTGAAAAAGCTGGCTTAAAACTCAACATTCAAAAAACGGAGATCATGGCATCTGGTCCCATCACTTCATGCCAAATAGATGGGGAAACAATGGAAACAGTGACAGACTTTATTTTCTTGGGCTCCCAAATACCTGCAGACAGTAACTGCAGCCATGAAATTAAAAGACTCTTGCTCCTTGCAAGGAAAGCAATGACAAGCCTAGAGAGGGTAGTGAAAAGCAGAGACATTTCTTTGCTAACAAAGGTCCATATAGTCAAAGCTATAGTTTTTCCAGTAGTCATTTACGGATATGAGTGCTGGGCAATAAAAAAGTCTGAGCGCCAAAGAACTGATGCCTTCAAACTATGGTGCTAGAGAAGACTCTTGAGAATCCCTTGGGCAGCAAGGAGATTAAACCAGTCAATCCTAAAGGAAATCAGTCCTGAATAATCATTAGAAGGACTGATGCTGAAGCTGAAGCTCCAATACTTTGGCCACCTGATGGGAAGAGCTGACTCATTGCAAAAGACACAGATGCTGGGAAAGATTGAAAGCAGGAGAAGAAGGTGATGACAGAGAATGGGATGGTTGGATGGCCTCACCGACTCAATGGACATGAATTTGAGCAAGCTCTGGGAAATGGTGAAGGACAGGGAAGCCTGGCGTGCTACAGTCCATGGGGTCGCAAAGAGTTGGACATGACTAAGCAACAACAAATGATATAAATGTAGAACCAATACAGAATATTCAAAATACAGGGCCCACAGATAAAATCAGATCTATAGATATTCAAGCTTCAGGAACTCAGAGTCACAAATTCACACTGTACCCTTTTTTGGGGGAATCTCAGTTCCCTGACCAGTGATTGAATCTGGGGACCTGGGCCCCAGCTGTGAGAGCCCTGAGCCCTAACCACTGGATTGCCAGGGATTCCCACACAAACTCCTATCGTAAGTGGGAACTCTTCCGACATGCCGCCTCATAATCACTATTAAATTTTAAACTTGAGGTGAAGATGGCAAGTTTGGTTTGAGTTTTGTAAAAATATAAAACATACAGGCAAACAATACACATACATAAACCTGAAAAGAAGCAAATAAAAATATAGAAAGTTGGTGTTGATAGTGGATTTCTTTCCTTCCTTTTTGCTGCTGTTGTTGTTCAGTCGCTCGGTCGTGTCCAGTTCTTTGTGACCCCATGGACTACAGCAGGCCAGGCTTCCCTGTCCTTCACTATTTCCCAGAGCTTGCTGAAACTCATGTCCATTGAGTCAGTGATGCTATCTAACCACGCCATCCTCTGTCGCCCCCTTCTCTTCCTGCCTTCCATCTTTCCCACCATGGGGCTATTTTCCAGTGAGTCAGCTCTTGTCCAGTCCATCTAGTGAATTGTCAGGGTTGATTTCCTTCAAGATTGACTGGTTTGATCTCCTTGTTCTCCAAGGGACTCTCAAGAGTCTTCTTCAGATAGCCCACATAAATCATTAAATCATAAAATATGATTTAATATTTGTAACTTTATAAGACTTCTTGTATAAAACAGTTCACAAATCTGAAATCAATCTGAGGTTGACAAACTCAGTTTGAGGGTCTGAAAATATAGTTACCGTATCATGCCAGGTCATTTATAAAATTTTGCATAGAGTATGAACTGCCAAGCAGCAGAAGCGAGAGGAGCTGGTCCCAAATCTGAGGGCCATTTACAGCAAATTGACCCCAAGGTACCTTGGAGAGTGTCCGGGGACAGCAGGCTAGTCTTCAGGAGGCCAGCGGGGGCACACACCGGAGAGGGGACGGGCTCGACAGAAGGCCCTGGTCGGCTGCCAAGTC
Source organism: Bubalus bubalis (assembly GCF_019923935.1). Lineage (NCBI taxonomy): Eukaryota > Metazoa > Chordata > Mammalia > Artiodactyla > Bovidae > Bubalus > Bubalus bubalis. The sequence continues at coordinate 70,012 of NC_059166.1, read as the reverse complement.
TTGCACCCTAACCTTGCTCGGCAGCTGCTGTCGCCTAAGCTCAGAAACAAGTGCTTAGTTTGGAGTCAAGCTCCCAGTGGGATGGGAGGAGACGCCAGTGCAGCAGCTCCTCAGACTCCCTACCACCAAGAATTCTGTTTATCTTTTCCGCCCCATCCCCCCATTGACCCCCATCCCCCCAACACCCTATGTTGGGAAGGTTTTTTCTTACAAAATTGCATTTAGTAACAAAGAATTCTTCAAGAATCAAAGACATTTATAGCTTCCAGTGAAAGTTTTATGCAAGAAAGCCCTGAGTTAGTTTAATTAATTATTTTATCAAGTATGTATTCAGCAGTAGTGACAGACATGGATGGAGACAGTGCGAAGGGGTGAGGTCTCTGCCCTCCAGGGCCGCAGCCGGAGGTCACCCGCAGTGAGCAGGTACCCTTCACAGAGCAGAGCTACTGTGCAGGGGGAGATGCAGTGAGATGAGGGGAGGGAGGAGGCCGGAGCAAGGCCAGGTGGCTTCCCAGAGGCACCCTGAGCCGGAATTCGAAGGGTTTGAAGGGGGACACGTAAGAGTTTCTAGGCAGACAGACGGGGTCGGGCGGTGGGCCCTCCGGAGGCTTAGTCACCACTGCATTCACTGAGGACTTGCTGTGCAGCAGGCTCTGGGCTAAGTACTTACTAAGTACTTACTTAGCAGGCTAAGTACTTACGTCACCTGCTCCTCCTTGGGAGGAAGCACTAACATTTCACACATTTCACAGGTAAGGACGTCTGAGCCACATGGCTGAGAAGTGATGGAATGACTCCAGAAGGCAAGACACTTCGTTTCTGCCCAGAAACTGATGTCACTTGGGCAACATGCAATCCCCCAGGGGGTTCCATCTGAAGGTTAGGGTGACAATGGGCTGGTGTCACTGGGCCTCCCTGAGGCACATTCACAAGTGGGTGCGACATGTCACCTGCCACCCAACTCCAGATCAGAGAGACAAGAGGACACTCTCGAAACTTAAAGATGGTTTTAGTTTAAGGAAAATAAGAGAGAATAATCAGGTAATTCTTTGAATTTAATTGCTCTTCAGAGTGGCACAAACAAATACAAGTAGGTTTACATAGACTGTGGATGACTGACTCATGGCTGGCTATTAAGGGAAGCTCAAGATGACCAGGCTATTTTGAGTCCAAGCTCTGGGAGGCACCCTCTCACTCTCTCAAACCATCCCCTTGGCGCTTTCAGAGAGAAGCCGCCTGTGAAGCCCACTGCCTGACTCCTTTTAAGGCCGCGAGGGATCTGAGCCCTGCCGCCAAGGAGCAGGAGCTGGAGCTCAAGGAGTCACCACTGCAAATAGCTGGACTTAAGTTTCTAAAAGGGAACCTTATCACCTGGGCCTCTAGTAAGAGGTACCAGTCACACGGACTCTCTCCCCCCGCGCCTGGAGGAGCCATATTCATGGGCCGGAACAGACACTCAGACGGCAGTTTCCCTGAGGCCCGCTCCCCAAACAGCCCAACAGGGACAGTGAAGGTGAAGGCAGAGGGGGCACCATTCTGTCACCCACCGAATAACATGCAGATGAAGCTGGTGACCACAAGCAGGCATAGGAGGCAGAGTGTGGATGCAGGGACTGAACTGTAAGAAGATCCACAAGAGCGAGCAAAGCACCCTCAGTCCAGGGGACTGACTGTCCAGGGAACAGACAGTCTGGGAAGTTCATTCGACAAGCAAGTGATATTTACATTATTAACACAGAGCAGGGGAACATGAGAAAAACCCTGTTTAAAAACAAAAAACCAACAAAAAAACCTTGGAAGAAAATGCACTGCCCTGAAGGAGAATTTGAGACGTGGTGGTGCTTCCTGTGGCCCAGGGCCCAGGCTCGGTGGGTGAAATCCCATTGCTGGAGCAGTTTGTGCAGGACCAGGTACCCTCCACCCCAGGGCAGGTGGAAAGAAACATCTGAGCTACACAACAGAAGGCTTTTGAAGCTCTGCCCAGTCTGAGTTTGAGATCTATGATTGAAAGAAGGCTGTGGCTTTTTTAGAAACTGAAATTTATCTTCTAATGGCATAAACAAAAGCAGTCAGTGACACTCAGATATTTCATCACAGTAGATTATTATTTAAGTAATAGCAACAGGTCAAATTTGCCAGTCTAAGCAATGGTAAGATACATAAACTTATCAATAGATTACTCTGTTGATGAAAAATTGAACTGAATGTGATCAAGCTTCTAAATCTAACTGCCAATTTATAGGAAAAGACAAAAACATAAACTATACGAATTCAATCAGCAATCACCAGGAAGTGGGGAACTCTGCAGTACAAATCACCCAGTTTCTGGACAATTGAGTTTCAAGAAACCGAGAAAGAGACTGAAAGAGATTGATACACAAAGAGAGACGTTGTCAAGAGAGGAAGATTGGAGAGACTGGTTCCAGATTTGAAAGAGGTATTTTGAACATAGAACAATTGAGGAAATTTGAACATAGACTGGAAATTTGGTTGAGAAGTTGTACTTAAGAGTCTTCCCAGGTGGAGCAGTGGATAAGAATACACCTGCCAAAGCAGGGGTCCTGGGTTTGATCTCTGATCTGGGAAAACTCCACATGCCACAGAGCAGCTGAGTCTGTGGGCCACGAACACTGAGCCCGCCCTCTAGAGCCCTTGAGCTGCAATTACCGAGTCCGCACGCTGCCTCCTGAAGCCTGAGGGCCTAGAGCCTGTGCTCCAGGGGAAGAGTCGCCACAGTGAGCAGCCCAAGCACCGTAGTGAAGAGCAGCACCAGTTAGTGCGCGCAAGGCAATGAAGACCCAGGACAGCCAAAAATTAAAAAAAAAAAAATGTTTAAAGAAATTATATTTAATCTTTAAAAATGTGATTATGAAACTGTGATTATATTTTAAACTATGATCATTATCTTTTCAGTTCAGTTCAGTTCAGTTCATTTGCTCCGTCGTGTCTGACTCTTTGCGACCCCATGAACCGCAGCACGCCAGGCCTCCCTGTCCATCATCAACTCCCAGAGTCCACCCAAACCAATGTCTATAGAGTTGGTGATGCCATGCAACCATCTCATCCTGTTGTCCCCTTCTTGTCCTGCCCTCAATCTTCCCCAGCATCAGGGTCTTTTCCAATGAGGCAGCTTTTCGCATCAGGTGGCCAAAGTATTGGAGTTTCAGCTTCAACATCAGTCCTTCCAATGAACACACAGGACTGATCTCCTTTAGGATGGACTGGTTGGATCTCCTTGCAGCCCAAGGGACTCGCAAGAGTCTTCTCCAACACCACAGTTCAAAAGCATCAATTCTTCGGCGCTCAGCTTTCTTTATAGTCCAACTCTCATATCCATACATGACCACTGGAAAAACCATAGCCTTGACTAGACGGACCTTTGTTGGCAAAGTAATGTCTCTGCTTTTTAATATGCTGTCCAGATTGGTCATAACTTTCCTACCAAGGAGTAAGCGTCCTTTAATTTCATGGCTGCAATCACCATCTGCAGTGATTTTAGAGCCCAGAAAAATAAACTCAGCCACTGTTTCCACTGTTTCCCCATCTATTTGCCATGAAGTGATGGGACTGGATGCCATGATTCTAGTTTTCTGAATGTAGAGCTTTAAGCCAACTTTTTCACTCTCTTCTTTCACTTTCAAGAGGCTCTTTAGTTCTTCACTTTCTGCCATAAGGGTGGTGTCATCTGCATATCTGAGGTTATGGATATTTCTCCAGGCAATCTTGATTCCAGCTTGTGCTTCCTCCAGCTCAGCATTTCTCATGATGTACTCTGCATATAAGTTAAATAAGCAGGGTGAAAATATACAGCCTTGATGTCCTCCTTTTCCTATTTGGAACCATGTCCAGTTCTAACTGTTGCTTCCTGACCTGCATACAGGTTTCTCAAGAGGCAGGTCAGGTGGTTTGGTATTCCCATCTCTTTCAGAATTTTCCACAGTTTATTGTGATCCACTATCTTTTAGAGGGCTGAAAAATTTACAAATGAAGTTATAGGACTTCTGGGATTTGCTTCAAAATACTTTGGGGTGTGTGGGGTTGGGGAGAGGAGGGAATGACATAACGGTGGTCAGGAGTAATTACTGGAGTGAGTGAAGGATGCATAGGGTTTTGTAACACTGGTCTCTCAACTTCTTTTGTATGCATTTGAAATGTCCCATAATAGAATACGTGAATGAATGAGGCATTTGAGTATTTCAAGGAAAAAACTGTACCTTGTAATAAACCAAAGCATGCTGGCACTTTTGAGGCTAACCCCTCTGGGGAATTACCAAATCCAGGCAGCAGCACCCATCAGATCAGATCAGATCAGTCGCTCAGTCATGTCCGACTCTTTGTGACCCCATGAATTGCAGCACGCCAGGCCTCCCTGTCCATCACCAACTCCCGGAGTTCACTGAGACTCATGTCCATCGAGTCAGTGATGCCATCCAGCCATCTCATCCTCTGTCGTCCCCTTCTCCTCTTGCCCCCAATCCCTCCCAGCATCAGAGTCTTTTCCAATGAGTCAACTCTTCGCATGAGGTGGCCAAAGTACTGGAGTTTCAGCTTCAGCATCATTCCTTCCAAAGAAATCCCAGGGCTGATCTCCTTCAGAATGGACTGGTTGGATCTCCTTGCAGTCCCAGGGACTCTCAAGAGTCTTCTCCAACACCACAGTTCAAAAGTATCAATTCTTTGGCACTCAGCTTTCTTCACAGTTCAACTCTCATATCCATACATGACCACAGGAAAAACCATAGCCTTGACTAGACAGACCTTTGTTGGCAAAGTAATGTCTCTGCTTTTGAATATGCTATCTAGGTTGGTCATAACTTTCCTTCCAAGGAGTAAGCATCTTTTAATTTCATGGCTGCAGTCACCATCTGCAGTGATTTTGGAGCCCAGAAACATAAAGTCTGACACTGTTTCCACCACTGTTTTCCCATCTATTTCCCATGAAGCGATGGGACCAGATTCCATGATCTTCGTATTCTAAATGTTGAGCTTTAAGCAAATTTTTTCACTCTCCTCTTTCACTTTCATCAAGAGACTTTTTAGTTCCTCTTCACTTTCTGCCATAAGGGTGGTGTCATCTGCATATCTGAGGTTATTGATATTTCTCCTGGCACCCATACCCATGTCAAATAGAAGACCCAGAACAGGAGGCACCCGAGTGCCAGGAGGGCTCAGAGTGAAAGTGAAAGTGAAGTTGCTCAGTCATGTCTGACTCTTTGTGACCCCATGGACTATAGCCTACAACGCTCCTCTGTCCATGGGATTTCCAGGCAAGAGTACTGGAGTGGGTTGCCATTTCCTTTTCCAGAGGATCTTCCCAACCCAGGGATCAAACCTGGGTCTCCCACATTGCAGGCAGATGCTTTACCATCTGAGCCACCAGGAGGGCTCAAAACCTGCTGTAAATTGAGCAAATGAAGAGCTCATATCAAAGTTTGTCCAGTATAAAATCAAAAACATATTTTTCTTACAAAATTATGAGGGAAATGGAACAATAATCTTGATCAAACTTCCTGATTAGATTAGTAATTGCTTCCTCTGATTTGTGAAAATCATAAAAAAAAAGTTTGTTTCTTGTTTTTGAAGTGTCGATGTTTGATGCTACTGCAAATTCCCAGTGGAATAAAGAAAGGCACTGGTGACTTCCCCTGGAGTTTTTCTTTAATTTTTGTGTGGCGGACACGTTGCCGGTCAGCATTTATTACGTTTTTTGAGTGAAACTCTACACTCTTCAAATATCATTTCCTTTATTAGAATTTTGTAACATGTGCTCAAGGTTAAAACTCGTTTCACCTTTGCGAAGCTTGAAGGAAGTCAGAATTCTCTGTGATTTTCTCTAGATAACCAGCGACTTTGTACACGTCTTTCCAAAAAGGCTGGGGTTTCAGCTTCATAATTGAACAGATAAGACTAATATCCTGGCCATACCATCACCTAACTGCCTGAAAATCCTCACACACAGCAGGTATGTGCTCTGCAGTTAGCTCCATCCTGGCCCTATCTACCCCCCGCCCCGATATTTATGGCTCTTGAAAACATCAGTCTTTATTAGCTACTAATCAGGGAATGATCAGGTATATCTATTGATGTCAACATGGTTGGCTAAACGTGAGATACTCTGAAAAACAAACTAATTTTTTGCAGCTCAAACCAAGTTACCGATTAGATTTTTTTCACTAGGTGTGTTATTAGGTAGCATCCAAACTCAAAATATTTTGAGGTTGGCAGAAATGGAAAAGGAATCATTACATATAGAATTCTAGATTTACAAAACTTTGACCTCAAACTTATTTTTAATGATAAATGGTCATTGCTGCTACTGCTGCTAAGTTGCTTCAGTTGTGTGTGACCCCATACACGGCAGCCCACCAGGCTCCGCTGTCCCTGGGATTCTCCAGGCAAGAACACTGGAGTGGGTTGCCATTTCCTTCTCCAATGCATGAAAGTGAAAAGTGAAAGGGAAGTCGCTCAGTTGTGCCCGACTCCCAGCGACCCCATGGACTGCAGCCCACCAGGCTACTCCATCCATGGGATTTTCCAGGCAAGAGTACTGGAGTGGGGTGCCATTGCCTTCTCCGTAAATGGTCATTATGGAGGTCTAAACGTTCACAAGGAACCCACAAATGGGAAACGCCCTCTGGCATTAAAGCCTTTCAGAGCTCCGAGTCCAGGAGCACGATGGCTGGCAGGTCTCCTGGAGGTCTCCATGTCTATAACCCTGCTCCAGAGATTTATACATAGCACTCCTCCCAGGAAGTAGTGATAGCAGAGCTGGACTTCGAGATGATCTCCTGAGAAGCTAACCGATGTTTCAGAGTTTGTGGGTGAATGCTCTCAGCACCTGAAATGAAGAGGGAAAACAGCACATCATCACAATCCGACCTCTAGGCCAGCCGCATGGTTCTCCACAGGCAGTTCAAAAGTAAATGAGACAATCAGAAGGAAGAAAACGAATCCAGGTGCAGTTTCTGAAATAGTTAAAAGTAAGTTTTTCTTTAGGAAAGAAAAACAAAACTAAATAGATACTCCTGTAACTTTTATTACAAGTGCTAATATTTGCAAGACAGCCTTGAACTGAACTATTTGGTCAGACCCTACATTACAGCATGTTTCAACCTTTGGCTTAGAAAATGTGATCATTATAATGGCAGACTTTTCTTTTCCCTTTTTAAACTTTTTCCAGTTAAGGCAGGTCAGCCTCAGGGTTACCAGGTTTCTCTCTGAGCAAAAGAGAAGAAAGGCAAAATTACCTGTGCTACTCGAGGAAAACAGAAGTATTCCTTGCCAGTGGCAAAGGAAAGCAGTATAGGCCAACTCTTATTAAAAGAAAGGCATTAAATGCAAGAAAAGCAAGTCTTTTCTTGCATTTTCTTGGGGGTGTAGTTACTACTTGAAGTAAGCAGCCTACTTGCTGGGATTTAGAACTTCTTTAAGGGGAGACTGTGCTCATGACTTTGTGGGTATTTTCTACCATGAGCACCTACACAAACTCTTCAACCAAGGGTCTCAGCAGAATTGGTAGACTCAGGTCCTCATGAGTGCCATAACATCACAGTCCATTTGAAAGAACAGACTCAAGTACAAGAAATAAAAGGATTTGCTGGTGGCAGAAAACAAAGAAAACCCAGAGAGGGCCCAGGAGAATAAAATGAATGCTGAGTCTTAATTTCAGTTCTGCCACCAGACAGCTGCCTGAGTAAACCCCGGAAGTTCCCGTTTCCAAAGAAGCTGTCTTTTGATGTTTTCTCCCTCCCACCCACACACCTTGCCCAGGACCTCCAGTACAGATCACTACTTACCAACTTTTGATTTATCTCTGCCAGTACAAATTACTACCAACTTTGCTGGTTTATCTCCCGTTTTTCCACTTTGATATGAGGACAAGCCAACCCTCCTTCCAGGTTATGAAAAGGATTTACCATCAGGCCCAGGGCTCTCACAGGAGCTCAGTAGTCTGCACTGGGAGATCTTGGACCAGCAACCACTTCCTTATAGAACACCGGGCCCCCAGCTGTGCGATACCCAGCCGGACAAGACAACACTGCCATCCGGTGGCCTCGGAGAGTGGCTTGCAGATCTGTCGTCCATTGAAGAGTGAGAGTCTCACAGCCTCCCTGGACCACAGCCAACTCCTCTTCCAAACGCACAGGGTCCCCCAGAAGCGTCTCGCTGCAGAAAAGGCACAGGCTCTGCATCTGCTTGAGGACAAGGTGTGAGACCACACCCTAGGTCACCTATGCTTTCCCAGTCAGCCCAGTGGTATCCATTCACACCCCATGTTTGATACTGTTGTTTTTGTTTCCCCAGGCTGTTTTCTTGAATAGAGATGTTCCCATTATAGAAAAAACATTTTCAAAGATGAATACACACTCCATGGAGCCACTGGAATCTTGCATGCATGCTAAATTGCTGTTGTGTCTGACTCTTTGCAACCCCATGGACTGTAGCCCACCAGGCTCCTCTGTCCATGGGATTCTCCAGCCAAGAATACTGGAATGGGTTGCCATTTCCTCCTCCAGGGTATCTTCCCGACCCAGGGATTGACTCCACATCGCTTGTGTCTCCTGCACTGGCAGGTGTGTTCTTTACTAGTGTTACCTGGCACTGGAATCGTAAGAGTCTGGCTAACTGTAAAAGCAAGTTACTCCTCCAACCTTTTAAAGCCTAAAAGGCTGCCTTTTTCAGGTGAGCACGCGTAACTGAATAAAATATAAAAGCCACTCAAACAACTGGAGTCAGAGGTAGCTCTAGGTTTCACGTCTAGCACATTCTGGACAAGGCCTTCAGGGAAACCACGTTTAGTCTAGAGGAATATTAGGCTAAAAGACTTTGCACCTAATGGTTGGGGGAAAATGGTCCTAGAAACCTTGGGAGGTGAAGACCTAATAGAAAAGTTTAGGCACAAATTTATGCAAGTAGTGAAAAATTAAATCTCAAATCAACAGAAAATCCTTTGAAACAAAAAATAAAATATACCTATAGCTGACAATTTTAATGGCAAATTTTATGTCAACTCGGCTGGATCACAGGAGTCCCAGATATCTTGCTAAGTATTATTTCTGGGTGTCTGTGAGGGTTTCTGGATGAGATTAGCATTTGAATTGGATGAATAAAAGGTTGCCCTCCCCAATTTGGGTGTACATTTTCTCTTCATGTTGAGCTGGGACCACAGTCTTCTCTTGTCCTTGGGGACAGGGTCTCACACCCATCAATTCTCCTGGTCTCAGGCCTTTAGACTTGGACTGGAATTCATACCCACATCCCCTGGGTCTTGAGGCTGCAGACAGTGGGTAATGGGAACTTCTCAGCCTCCAGAACCATGTGAGCCAGTTAATAAATCCATATTCTATTCTTCTGCTTCTCTGAATAACTGATAGACAAATACATTTTGAATGGGAGCGTCTGGTTTTCAGCTGTGATGTGAGAGAAACGAATGAGATGGCACCAATGCACTCTGCTGCCGAGGACGGAGATTCAACAAGTGTTTCTTGAACAAAATTTCAAATATGCATCCACTAGGGGTTTTTGATCATTTAAATTAATGGAAAGTCAACAGTAAAATTCCATTTTTCTTGGCCCAGAAAGCAAATCACACCCTCTACCGTAATAAATAATTTGTTCAACATAAAAAAAATTACTCCAACATTATATGTAATAAGAGTTAAAATGTACTTAATAGTTCTAAAGCAAAACCTTTAGCTCTATCCAAGTTTAGCTCTCAATTTTAACATTTCTTAATTGTTTAACAATTATTACAGATTGCTGGCAAAAGTCCATATAAAGGGCTATTTGCTTTTACAATTTTCTTCTGTTTTGGTTGACTTGAAGATTTTCCTCCAAAACAGCCATTCCAGGGATGATAGATCTTAGCATACTCTACTTATATTAACTAACATCTCAATGAAACTGAGACAGTTAAAGGTAATCTGTCCATAAAGGCAAGCTAGGCTGCTGCTGCTGCTGCTGCCGCTAAGTCACTTCAGTCGTGTCCGACTCCGTGCGACCCCATAGACGGCAGCCTACCAGGCTCCCCCGTCCCTGGGATTCTCCAGGCAAGAACACTGTAGTGGGTTGCCATTTCCTTCTCCAATTCATGCAAGGGAAAAGTGAAGGTGAAGTCGCTCAGTTGTGTCTGACTCTAAGCGACCCCATGGACTGCAGCCCACCAGGCTCCTCCCATGGGATTCTCCAGGCAAGGGTACTGGAGTGGGGTGCCATTGCCTTCTAGTGGCAAGCTAGGTGGACTACACAAATTCTAAACATGTTTTTTTGTAAGATGGGCTGACTATCATAAGATGATAAACTGACCAAAAGAGTCTGCTTAGCTTTGGATGACAAAAAAATACAAGAATGAAGAAAACGAAAGGAAAAAGAAATTCTATGTCCTAGTTCTGTCCTGGAAGAAGACAAGTTATAACAAAATAAGTGCTTGGGGTTTTATTTTTTAATAAAACAAGTTAGTCCAACAGTTTCAAGGTACAAACTTGGCCAGTTTTGAGCTGATCGGTGACAAGGGTGCAGAAATCAGTCCTTCCGCAGAGGAACAGTCTCCTCCCTGATGCCCTCCTTGGTCACGATGCAGATCTTGAGTGCATCCCCAGTGTACACATCTCTCTCAGCAGCAGAAATGAAGACATCTTTCACAAGCCGCATGGCTCTGTCCAAGGACAGCGGGACATGCTCCACATTCTGCATGTTCTTAAAACCAACCTAGTGGGACAGGAGACTTGGATGAGGCATCTTGTGATCATGCAAAGGAGGTCCAGTCTCCCCCAAAGCTTTCACAGGTCTCAGGAGTCAAAATGAATACATCACACAAACTTAAAATGTCCCCCAAGTGAAATGTTTCTAGACCTGGCTGAATTACCCACCTGACACCTGACAAGCATCCACTAAGACAACGTCCCCACTCCTGAGAAGCACACAGTAGAGGGCTAGACACATGAAAGCCAAGCATGGTTACAGAATGTGCTGAAACTAAGCAGAAAACAGAGCCAGGAGAGCTCCTGCAGGAAATGTATTTGAGTAGAGGAATCCTAACAGATAAACTGGAGTTAAAGGATGGAGTCACATTCCAGATGGAGGCGTGGAGACTGATAGGCACATCATTTCAAGGATCTGAGTGGAATACAGAGCGACAGGAAATGTGGTAGATAAGCAATAAGCAGAAGCAACTGCACACATTTCAAACAAGCAAGGAGGAGGAAACAGGGAAGTAAGCTAGGAGGCAAAAAGGATGTTAGGAAATTAACACAATGATCCAGGCAAGATGCCATGCAGACTTGAATGCAGCCAGCAGTAACAGAAAAGAGGAACAATTAAAAATATACATGGAAGTTAGAATACAAAATGAGGTGACGGAAATGGAGAGACTGGGGGAGAAATGCATTTTCATGATCTCCACATAAAAATGGCAAAAGGAGAAGTGAAAACATGGGTCAACCACTATAGACAGAAGCACCCCGAAGTCACGAGAACAAGGAAGAAGCTGGAGCCGTGGAAGTGAGTGGCCACAGGAGAACCAGCAGAACACAGACAAGAAGGTGGGCGAGGCCAATCAGCCAAGAAAGCTCAGCAGTAAATTACAAAAAAGCCTTGATTTCTCGGCTCCCCTAGCTAATGAAGAGAAGGCAAAGGAAGGCACTTTGGGTTCACCCATCACCTCCTGGATGCAGTCTCCTTACCTGGTTGTCAAGCAGGGGCTGCAGCATGGCACTGGCTGAGCCTCCAGCCTTGAATGAGTCTCTCTGGTAGGACCCTACCGGGTCAAAGCTGTACACGGCTCCCTTTCCTTAGAGAAGAAAAGTCTCCGTGAAAGTGCGTCCTGACAACGTTCCCAAATTATGGTAAAATAAACCTAATCAAAGTATGACACAATATGGACTATCAACTTGGCTAAAATTTAAGAAGTGTGGTCTGCTCCTCCCCTCCCCTCAGAATGCAACTGGAGGCCCTCCTGCCCACTCCTGTCCACAACAGCATTTGCCACAAGGAGCTTCATACTCTTCAAGCTGCTGTCACCGACTACCGCAATGGGGCTCCCTGTGCCCAAGGGGTGCTAGCAGTCACAGCTGCTCTAAGTTCTGCACCAAACTCCTCACCACATTCCTAAAAGCTAACTGGTGCAGCTGCAGGGAGGAAATGCATTTAAAATTTCTCCTAGGGCTAAATATAAGCAGAAGCACAAAAAACTTATTATGTGTTTTTAGATTAATGGTAAGCACACTCTTTACCATCAGTACCATTAAAAAAATCAATTTAATAAAGAAGAAATTCCAGAAGAACACAAATGTCACATGTAAAAGGCTAGATTTGCCTAAAGTGTAATCACTTGCCTTATACTAGCAGTATGAAACACTAGTATTTTTGGGGGGATAAGAAAAACATTATCTGAGTACACAGATTCTTATCATGCCAGTTATAGAGACCTGTCAGGGGTGGGTAAATGGGTCTCAGGCTCTCCTGAGGGAGCAGCAACTGTCATGCCACTGGAGTCAGAATCCACCGAACTATCCAAGTACGTACCCTCTGATCCAGCAATAATTTCATTTACAGAATTAAAATTTACCTACAAATAATGCTTATATAAACACAGAAAGCAGTATGTACAGGATCATTTATCTATCTCTGAAAGATCAAAAACTTACAAGCAACCTAAAATCCATTAGCAGAAAGTGTAACGTCCACATGGCAACGTCAGCCTAGGGAGAAGCTGGGACACATCCACAGGACGTGCCACAGAGGAGTTCTGCAGTGTGTGTGGCACAGTTTCATTTTCATGTAAAGGCATTAAGTAAACAGCACACACATTTATACAGGCACACAGAAACGTACAGAAAGATTAATGAACTGTACTTATTCATCTTTGTGGGATTACAGATGAGGAAAGGGAATCACTTTATAAGCTTTGGTATTGACTTTATTACAAAGAACACGTGTCACTGTAATTTTTAAAGAGAACTTTTAAAAACAACTGTGTTCTGAGGGTGAGAACTCATGAGTCATTTATAAAGCATGACTTAAAAACGAATAGATTCATGCAGAATTCTGCAGGATTACACAGACATAACCCTAAGCCTAATAACCCCACCAAGAAGGCAGCATCTGAGAAAAGAAGTGTTTTGCTAGACGTAAGCTTGGAACAAGAACCCAGATTGCAGCAAGCAAGCTCACCAACTTCGACACATAAGCAAAGGGCTATGAAGGACAAAATCAAAGGATAAAGGATAAAAAGACAAAGGATAAAACCAAACCTCGTGTTATCTTTCACGAGGCCAACAGGCCACAAGTAAAACAAGGCCCCAGAAATTTACCCAAGGGTAGGGGGCTTCCTAGGTGGCTCAGTGTAAAGAATCCACCTGCCAATGAAGGAGACACAGGTTTGACCTCTGGGCCGGGAGGATCCCATATGCTGTGGAGCAACCAGGCCCGAGGGCCACAACTACTGAACCTGGGCTATAGAGCCCAGGAGCCCATGTACCCTGGGGCCTGTGCTCCACGCAAGAGAAGCCACCGCAATGAGAAGGCTGAGCACCGCAACCAAGGGCAGCCTGCACTTGCCACTACCAGAGAAAAGCCCACACAGCAGCAAGGACCCAGCAGAGCCAAAACTACATATAAACATAAATATAATTATATATATGTAAAAAGATTTACCCAAGGGAAGCCAACCTCAGAAAACCACACACAACAGCTTTGAGGAAAACGAAAAGAGTAGAATATGTCCAAGACCACGGCTTCCAAGACCCCTTAGAAAAAGCAAGAAACATTTGTAACGTAAGCTGAAAACAGCTGTTATAGATCAGCAAGAAAAAGACTCACCTGTGCGTAAAGGAACAGGCAATGACTAGCACATGGGTCAGTCTCCAAAAGAGAAATGAAAAGGGCAATAAACATGAAGACACCCAAACTCAATAAAAACAAAGAATATGTATAAATTATAACAACATATTTACTAGGCAAGGCCTTCAAAATGTGTTAAAATTCTGATACTGGTTAGGACGCCAAAGCAAAACAACAAAACCCCAAAACAAAAGACAAAAAATGGTACTCTCACCGCTGCTGGTGAGTGTAGGACCTTTTCTGATGGGCAAGCATGTGGTATCAGCAGAACAGAAAACACAGATATTCTCTGACCTAGAAACTCAACTTCCAGGAATATTTTCCAGGGAGATAAGAATAGGAGAAGTACACAAAAGTTCAGATACAGGGAGGCATAATATTGTTTCTATTAAGGAAACTGGAAACAATGTAAATGACTCTCAGAGGATTAGGGGGGAAACTGTGATGCAGCTCTACCCCACGGGTTGGCCATAAAATCATCACCCACGTCTTTATCCACCAGCACAAATCTACCCCATGATAATACATCCACTGTACAGTCAAAGAAAAACGAACTACAGCCTGCTTACACAGTGCACAAGCATACATGCATACCAAGAAGTTTAACAGTAATTATCTCTAGGGACAGGCTTTGGGGGATTCCCACTTTTATCTTTGTATCTTCCAATACTATTTGACTACTTCTATAAGCATTATTGTTTTCATTATAGAAAAACCAAAGTCCTCGTTAACTTGGGGGAAGATTCTTTTAAAGGGGTCATGATCGCACCTGGAGAGGTGAAGGCGCAGAAGTCAAGCAGCAGCTGCCGGCTGTGCCCAGTCAGCTGTCGCCCAGCGTCCTGAGGGTCTCCATCAGGAACACAGCCCACCTCCAACACAAGAGACAGGAAACAGTCTCAAGACTCAACAGAGGCTCTGGACTTGGAAGCACAAGGCTTAGGCACAGATAGAGTAAATTCAAGAACAGAAGTGTTAAATGGAGAGCTGATGAGCCACTCCACCACATGCTTTTATGACCAAATTTTGATTATCACTCTTCATTACAAATGGACAGCCAAAATCAAAAGAAATTTGAAGGAAGCCTCCAACATAGAATACCGCAGCCAAAATAAACAAGACCAAAAAAGCAATCTGATAAAATGCAGAGAACCTTTCAAAGGAAGTACCCCAAAAATCTAGCAGTAACAGCATACTCAAAAAAAATAAAGGAGCTAGAAAGTAAGAAAAAGCTCTTGGAAATTAATGATAGAGGAAACAGAGAGAGTTCAGTGAAGAATGAGGCACTGAAGTTGAGAAAATCTTCAGAGCAGAACAAAAAAAACCCCAAACAGCTAGACAGCATGTGGGGGAAGGTTTTTTTAATAGCAAAAAACAGTAGGATGGACAAAGACTCTAAAAGCAGAGACTCAAAAAGGTCTCCTGATATCTTTCTTCAGAAATTTCTCTAGCAATGCACTCCACTAAACAAGGAAATAAACCAAGAAAGAGGAAAGGATGGGAGTGAAAGCGCTCAAGACTGTCCTGGGAAACAGGAAAAGAAGGCAAAGGACTATTTCACTACACATAGAAATTCCTCTTAGGAATAAAGATCAAATTAAACCAGACAAGACTAGGAGAAAGAAAAAGGTTAGAAAAGCCTGAGAATACCACCAAAGCAAGCTAGAATGTTGGCACGTGGAAATTAAAGCCTAGGGCTCTGAAGTCAAACAGATCCAAACCTGAGCTCTGCCAGTCAGTACACACGACGTTTCTCAAATCAGTGACACTGAAAACCTCAAAGACTCTGTCTGGCCTGCTGAAATTCAATAGCAGCTATTATTCATGTTGGTAAAATCTGAATTTATTAGCCTGACATTTAAGTCAGACATAACTGAAGTTAAAAAAGGCACCAGAGGAGATCATGCATGTTCAGGGAGAGTAACACAAACACACATTACCATATGTAAAATAGACAGCTAATGGGAATTTGCTGTATGACTCAGGGAACTCAAACCCAGGCTCAGCAACAGCCTAGAAGGCTGGGAGGGATGTTCAAGTGGGAGGGTAATGGGTAAATGTTGATGTTTGGTAGAAACCAACGCAATGCTGTAAAGCAATTATCCTTTGACTAAAAATCAGTCAAAAAAAAAAAAAAAAAAGGCACCGGAAGCATGCTGGGTGTTAGGCAAGCTAACCTGTGGCTAGAATCACTCAGGTTAAGGGTAACTAATTTCTATTCACCATTTCTACACTTTATATTTTCTCTGTTTTTACGTATGAAAGCCTAAAAACGCTGTGTCAACCTAAAGTGATCCTAACACTCTCATACGTCACATAAGGGCTGGGGTTGAGAGAGAAAGGGAGAACAAAGAAAAACACCAGTGAATGGGAATGGACAGGAGTAAAAACTAGAGAGAGAAGATGGAAAGAACCTGACTCCTTCTGACCCAGAAACCTTCCCTCTAGGAAAGACAGACTTGGGTTTCCCTGGTGGCTCAGTGGTAAAGAATCCGCCTGCCAATGCAGGAGTACATGGGTTCAACCCCTGATCTGGGAAGATTCCACACATCCCAGAGTAACCAAGCTCATGTGCCCAAAGCTACTGAGCCTGTGCTTCAGAGCCTGGGAGCCGCAACTCCCGAAGCCCGCACACCCTAGAGCCGGCGCTCCGCAATAAGAGAACCCACTGCGATGAGAAGCCTGTGCACCACAGCGCAGAGCAGGCTCCACTCACTGCAACTACAGAAAAGCCTGCACAGCAACAATGACCCGGCACAGCCAAATACAAATAAAGTTTTTTTATAAAAAGAAAGACACAGATATTTCAACCATGCTCCCCACAGACATTTCTGTCCCTTCTTTTCACAATCTCCGTGCTTGTGCTTAGTCTCTCAGTCGTGTCCGACTCTTTGCAACCCTGTGGACTGTGGCCCACCAGGCTCCTCTGTCCATGGGACTCTCCAGGCAAGAACACTGGAGTGGGTTGCCATGCCCTCCTCCAGGGGATCTTCCCAACCCAGGGATCAAATCTAGGTCTCCCACATAGTAGGCGGATTCTTTACCATCTGAGCCACCAGGAAAGCCCTTTTTACAATAGACTACTCTAAACTACTCCCAGGACACAGATCTGTCCTGGGAGACTGTATTTGATTTTTAGAAGCAACTAAAAGTTCACTCAAATCAGATCTGGTGAAAAACACTGTTGCCTTTTCTGGGTAACACAGCTTTAGATCAAAACGAGCATGAAAATGTCAAGTAACAACGCTGATTTTCCCTGGTCCTCCTGGTCCAACTCTGACAGAAAATTAAAGAGGTGTTTGAAAAATGATCCAAGAACACTGGTGGAAAAGCACTTCTTTTACACATTACTTTCAAAACAACTTTTTGAAATCAAATATGCTTGTTACTGAAGTGTCATTTCTTAAAATCATATTTAGGTCAAGGTTCTCCAAGTTTCTTTCTCTGAGATTAAAATGCTAAATATCTACTACTGAACTCATGCAAGGTCTTGAGAAAATACCTGTAAAAGAACCGAATGCCCAACATTTATTTAACACACGACTTGCTGTGTCTCGCTGGATAATCCTTTACTTCCCTTTTAGCTTCCGTTTCTTCACTGCCTTAATTGCGAGAAAATAAAGTTGCTGGGCAAGATGGTATCCAGATTTTATCAGCTCTGGATGGAAACACATGTAAGAAATGCTACCCACTCCATCACCCACAAAGGAAACACCCTACCTTCTTCATCAAGCCCCCCGATGATGTTGTACACATAGTAGGGGAAGAAGCGCCTGGAGTACAGGATTGTGGACAGCATCGCAGCGATCGCCCCGGTGGTCATGGCCTTATTGTTGGAATGCTTGTACATCTGCAATTATTAACAAAACCAACAGGCATGTAGAGGCAGAATATACTAAAGACTAGAACAAATGGAAAAGAATGAAAGCCTTTCCTGGTGAAATGGGAAAGGACGCCTGTTCCTTTCATGATTAAACACCACAGTAATACAAAACAAAATAGTATTTTATTATGTCCTATCGTTGTGGGGGCTACAGACATTTCTCAGGGAGAGAACGCCAAGTTGCCCTCAGCTCTCCAGTTTGGAGGCTCCTTTCCATGCCAGCCTCATCTCAGGCCCTCTTAACTCAAGAGCAAATACACACAAACAGATCACATGAGGCAACCTGGAGAGGATATTCCAAACTCAGCTCTCCACTCTGCAAACTGACAGTGGTCAGGAAAATAAAGCCCATGGGCCAAATTCAGCCCACCACTTGTTTCAGTGAAGTTTCACGGGAACACAGTCTTGTTCATTCATGAGATATTGTTAGTGTCCATTTTTGCACAGTTCAGTCCAGTCGCTCAGTTGTGTCTGACTCTTTGTAACCCTATGAACTGCAGCACGCCAGGCCTCCCTGTCCATCACCAATTCCCAGAATGCACCCAAACCCATGTTCATTGAGTCGGTGATGCCATGCAACCATCTCATCCTCTGTTGTCCCCTTTTCCTCCTGCCCTCAATCTTTCCCAGCATGAAGGTCTTTTCAAATGAGTCAGCTCTTTGCATCAGGTGGCCAATGTATTGGAGTTTCAGCTTCAACATCAGTCCTTCCAATGAACACCCAGGACTGATCTTTAGGATAGACTGGTTGGATCTCCTTGCAGTCGAAGGGACTCTCAAGAGTCTTCTCCAATACCACAGTTCAAAAGCATCAATCCTTCGGTGCTCACCTTTCTTTATAGTCCAACTCTCACATCCATACATGACCACAGGAAAAACCATAGCCTTGACTAGACGGACCTTTGTTGACAAAGTAATGTCTCTGCTTTTTAATATGCTGTCTAGGTTGGTCATAACTTTCCTTCCAAGGAGTAAGCGTCTTTTAATCTAATGGCTGCAATCACCATCTGCAGTGATTTTGGAGTTCAAAAAAATAAGTCAGCCACTATTTCCCCATCTATTTGCCATGAAGTGATGGGACTGGATGCCACGATCTTAGTTTTCTGAAAGTTGAGCTTTAAGCCAACTTTTTCACTCTCCTCTTTCACTTTCATCAAGAGGCTGTTTAGTTCTTCACTTTCTGCCATAAGGGTGGTGTCATCTGCGTATCTGAGGTTATTGATATTTCTCCCAGCAATCTTGACTCCAGCTTGTGCTTCTTCCAGCCCAGCGTTTCTCATGATGTACCCTGCATATAAGTTAAATAAGCAGGGTGACAATATACAGCCTCGACGTACTCCTTTTCCTATTTGGAACCAGTCTGTTGTTCCATGTCCAGTTCTAACTGTTACTTCCTGCCCTGCATACAGGTTTCTTAAGAGGCAAGTCAGGTGGTCTGGTATTCCCATCTCCTTCAGAATTTTCCACCGTTTATTGCTATCCACAAAGTCAAAGGCTTTGGCATAGTCAATAAAGCAGAAATAGATGTTTTTCTGGAACTCTCTTGCTTTTTCGATGATCATGTAGATGTTGGCAACTTGATCTCTGGTTCCTCTGCCTTTTCTAAAACCAGCTTGAACATCTGGAAGTTCACCGTTCACATATCACTGAAGCCTGGCTTGGAGAATTTTGAACAGGACTTTACTAGCATGTGAGATGAGTGCAATTGTGCGGTAGTTTGAGCATTCTTTGGCATTGCCTTTCTTTGGGATTGGAATGAAAACTGACTTTTTCCAGTCCTGGTTTAGGGCAGATTAAACAGTTACCACAGAAACCAAATGGCTGACTCCTGATTATAGACTCAGACAAGCCTCTCTCTTTTCAGAGAGGGTATCTGTGAGAGACGGGGGCAGCTCTACTTTGTATGAACCCAGCAGAGGGCAGGGTCTTAATCCTTAGAGCATCTACCACGAAGAATGGAGTATCCAAAACAGCACCTGACACAGTGATTTCTGATCCAAGATTTACTACGTCCTGACAATTCTAAATTATCCAATAAAGTAAATGTAAGTTAACTGATTTGTCAGCCACAGCCAATATCTCTAACGAGAAACCTAAGAACCGCTATAAAATCTAACAATGACAAGATTATAAAGAAAATTCTTCATTTCAAAACCAAGCACCGATATTTATTCACCTCACCGTTTACGTAACAATATGTGAAAGAATCTGCAAGTACTGTGCAGTGAGTTGAACTCACTGTACCTTTTTGCAATTTTATTAACAAAATACTACTTTCCATGTCAGGTTTATTTTCGTCCTCTAAATGCCATTTACAAAATATGCATTAGGGATCATATAAATATGCATTAGGGATCATATAAACGTCAATATATGTCACTACAGCCTTCAGTATCAATAGATTTTAAACAAATGTTAACAACTGGTAAATACTCAATGAAATCGTTCCTACACATTTAAAAAGGTAAGTGTCAGTTAAATTCATTACATGACTCCAGTAACCTTACTCGTAATCTTAAGGGCTATCCACAAGCAGGCAAACAGAACATCAACCCTGCTAACCTTTTCATGTACCAGCTAAACTTACCAACTACTATACTAAATATTACAATATATAGCCTAGAAAATTAAATATGAAAACTAAGAAGATATAATACTGATACTGTAAATATGATCAATAGGAATTTAAAAACGTCACCAAGCTATGTAACTAAAAAACAGAGCTACACTTCTGAGTATTGACATACGGTGACTGAGAATCCTACCCTAACCCTGTACTTTATGAACTAAGAAGAGAGTCGTTACTGAAAAATCTATATGAGCGTAGCCCAAATTATTCCTATCCTATTCTCCCTGAAATGATCTGAAGCAAACGCTGCTAATACACACAGGGCAGAATCAACATCTAGACCTGCCTCTGCTTCTGTCAAGTCAGCTCCCTTGTTCTTCAACACCCCCGCTGCCAGAGACACGCAGGTGGGGCAGCATCAGCCCCTCTAAGACTGCACTGCAGGTAAGTTATCTTATTCTCTTCCTCCTCCGTCACCCCACCTGCTCTCTTCCACTCCCATCCACCTTGTGTCAGATCTCCTTCCTCAGCTGGCTGTCAACTAAAGACTGGTGGGGTCAGCGGAGAATGACCGTGCCTCTAGTCCAAACAGCTGGCTTGTCCTTCTGCTCATGCTAAGAGCACATGCTGTCAGGAGAGCGTGACGTGTTGGCTGATGGTGTTTCAAACCAAGCTCCGATCTAAAAGCCCGCCTCCTCTGCAGAAACCAATTTGTTTCATTTCTGAGAAAACTATCTTCAGAAGAAACCCCTTCCAGTCTACCTTAAAAAGGAGAGATAATCCTTCGCTTCATATTGTACGTGTATTTTAACAGAAAGGAAGTTGCCGTCATTTACGTTATGCTACTCTGATGATGGCTGTATTAATAAGATCGTGTCATTTGTCGTGCAGGTTAAAGTTTCACCTGCTAAACTAGTTCTTCTCCAGCTAGCAGGAGCTGTGATGGATGCTTAGTATTAGTATTAGTCGCTCAGTCGTGCCCGACTCTTTGTGACCCCATGGGCTGCAGCCCACCAGGCCAAACTGTCCATGAGATTTTCCAGGCAAGGATACGGGAGTGGGTTGCCATTTCCTTCTCCAGGGGATCTTCCAAACCCAGGGTATGTATGCTTAAAATAATCTAAAGAACTTTTGTTATTAGCTTTCAACAGTGTAAACATGTACAAAAGCATCTACCTTTAGTCTTGCTTCAATAATTTTGGTCAGGGTAAGACAATCTCCATGAAAACCGCTACATCCAATGACTGTTTTGTCTGTTCTGTTAAAAAAAAAACACACCACATTTCAGGAAACAGTTGGTTTAACAGTGAGGCAAAACATGTCTTGAGTAATTTTAAATTTAAAACTCAAATATGATTGAATTTTTTTAATACGGTTAGGTTGAGGGCAGCCAATTTACATATAATACAACCCAATGCCCACACAGAAAGTTTCATAGATTTGACTGCATAAAAAATGAGAACTTCTATAAAAATATGATGAATTAAAAATATATATATACACGACCAGACCAAAGTCTACTTTTAATTTCCTTATTCTACAAACAGTTCCTAAAAATATGAAATGCATTAATAGCATAATGGCTCTTGGGGATAATGTGCATAGTTAATAACATCGTACTGTATATTTAAGTTGCTGAGAGTAGAGCCTGTAAGTTCTCATCACAAGAAAAAAAATGTTGTAACTTGTGTGGTGACAGATATTAACCAGACTAATTGTGATCATTCTGCAATATATACAAATATGGGATCATTATGCTATATACCCGAAAGTATTAAAATGTTATATGTCGATTATGTATGCATGTGCTCAGTTGCTTAGTCATGTTCAACTCTTTGCAACCCCACGGACTGTAGCTTGCCAGGTTCCTCGGTCCATGAAATTTTCCAAGCAAGAATACTGAAGCAGGTTGCCATTTCCTACTTTAGGGGATTTTCCTGACCCAGGGATCAAACCTGCATCTCTTGCACCTCCTGCATTGGCAGGTGTGTTCTTTACTGCTGCACCACCTGGGAAGCCCCCAAATGTCAATTATACCTCAATACAAAAAAAACACCCTACGATGGAAAGATAGGTAAGTTACACGAAAGTGAAACTTTCAGTGCTCAGTTGTGTTCAACTCTTTGCGAACCCATAGATTGTCGCCCACCAGGCTCCTCTGTCCATAGAATTCTCCGGGCAAGAATACTAGAGTGGGTGGCCATTCCCTTCTCCAGAGGATCTTCCTGATCAAACCCAGTCTCCTGAAGATTCTTTACCGTCTGAGCCTCTAGCTGCTGCTGCTGCTAAATCACTTCAGTTGTGTCCGACTCTGTGTGACCCCAGAGACGGCAGCCCACCAGGCTCCCCTGTCCCTGGGATTCTCCAGGCAAGAACACTGGAGTGGGTTGCCATTTCCTTCTCCAATGCATGAAAGTGAAAAGTGAAAGTGAAGTTGCTCAGTCGTGTCCGACTCCTAGCGACCCCATGGACTGCAGCCCACCAGGCTCCTCTGTCCATGGGATTTGCCAGGCGAGAGTCCTGGAGTGGGTTGCATTTGAGCCACTAGGGAAGCCCCTAAATTATATGAAAGTCATATAAAGAGACACAAGTCACCATAAACATATAAAAGAGCCTCCATGCCACTCATAAATTAAAATCTTAAAAAGAGACCATTTCAGCGTAGTAGAATAATAATGCTTAATGCTAGTGAGGTTGTGAAAATCAGGTACTCTCAGAAACTGGTAAAGAGTGTACAGCGATCCAGCTCTTTAGAAAGGTTGTTTGACAGCATCTACTAAAAACTTAAATGCACATCACTTTCACTCAAAAATTCCACTGCTACAAATATACTCATGCAAGTTTGCGAAGATAAGCTCTAGGTTCACGTGTAAGTATACATATTATTTTAATGACTCTCCAAAACAAAACAAATACAACCCAAATGCCCACCAGAGAGTACTTAATAAAATTTTTGTGTATCTTTGCCGACAAAGGTCCGTCTAGTCAAAGCTATGGTTTTTCCAGTAGTCATGTACAGATGTGAGATGGACTATAAAGAAAGCTGAACGCCAAAGAACTGATACTTTTGAACTGTGGTGTTGGATAAGACTCTGCGAGTCCCTTGGACTGCAAGGAGATCCAACCAGTCAGTCCTAAAGAAGATCAGTCCTGAATATTCACTGGAAGGACTGATGCTGAAGCTGAAGCTCCATTACTTTGGCCACCTGATGTGAAGAAGAACTGACTCAGTGAAAAAGATCCTGATGCTGGGAAAGACTGAAGGCAGGAAGAGAAGGGGATGACAAGGATGAGATGGTTGGATGGCATGACCGACTCAATGGACGTTAGGTTGGGCAAGCTCTGAGAGTTGGTGATGGATAGAGAGACCTGACATGTTGCAGTCCATGGGGTCGCAAAGAGTTGGACACGACTGAGCAACTGAACTGAACTGATGCCTCAAAAGTTAATTCCTAAGTCTTGATATTTATAAGGAAACCTAAACCCATCTCATCAAGAAATGATCAGCAGAGGCCCTTTCTTTCAGAAATAAAAGAATGATTCACACAAAACATACCTGTCCAGCTGGGGAGACCACTGACACTTCTAGGGTCATCACCAGCATTTCCTGATCTCTCTATAACCAACCTCACTGCACTGAGCCAAACCCCAATATACCTTAAGGCTTCACTGCCTGTACTACCAAGAATGGCTGATAGTACCAGGAGGGTAAGACAAAATCTGAGCTTCAGAATGCTTTTGCCAAATATCCAGGTACCTAAATGAAGAAGAGTTTTTCTGCAAAGAATAAAGAGTAAATATAAGTTTCAAACAAGTGGGGGTAGAGATAGGTTAGACTCTAGGTCAGCCCCAAAGGGCATGGGATCAGGAGCATGCAAGCAATTCATGTGTGACCCAGTGCCTGTAATGCATGACAGCAATACAGAAGTAATATTGTTCTCTCTATATATACCTGAAGTATTTCATTAAAAAAAAAAAGAGAGTATTCACTCAGGAGGCATACAAGCTAATACAGAATGTTACAAAGATGAGCAGAATCTTGTACAAGGACAGTATCTATAATATTATTTAAGTTTTATTCATGATATTTACTACTTTCACTTTATAAAAGTTATATCTTAAAAGACAAAAATTGTTGCATGGGTATGCTACAAGGGCTTCCTTGATAGCTCAGTAGGTAAATCCTGCAGGAAAACTGCGTTTGATTCCTGGGTCAGGAAGACGCCCCTGGAGAAGGAAATGGCAACCCACTCCCGTATTCTTGCCTGGAGAATCCCACGGACAGAGGAGCCAGGCAGGCTCCAGGCCATGGGGTCACAAGAGTCAGACACGACTTAACAACTAACTCACCACCATGCTACAAATCAGAGAAGAGAAAAGGGTATCAAAAGATGGAAGTGGACAGAAAGGGAACTGGGAAGATGAAGACAAGCTTACTGCTCTTTAGGCTGCGGTGTAGGCTGGGCCATGCCCTGCAGCACAAGGCCCACCCAAAGGACCTGAACCTCATCAGTCCACTCCTGAGAGAATCAGGGTTAAGAAGTGTCTGTGTAGTAACCTAAGAGTAACCACCATTTCCAATTGTGTCCAAAAATGTTAAATACAAAGCACTGTTAACATGTAAGGTGCATTTAGTTAGTAATTTATGCAGATTCCCCCCACCCCTGGTACACATGACTTTATTTTCTTATGTTTTAGAAAAAACATAGCCACCCATTAAAACTGTGAGCCATGGATATAACTGCTTAAGATATGGGTAAATTGAATGTTTTAGGTTATTTTTTTAAAAGTACAGATTAAAAAAGAATCCAAAATACATATGATAAAGTAGTAACAATAAAATGCTGATAAGACCTACATGATAGTATATGAGCATTGACTACAGAATTATCCTACCTTTGTTGTATATTTGATATTTTTTATAAGATGTTGAGTAAAAAATATTTAAGTTACCAAAAACACTGTTGGTACCTAAATATGACAAATATTACGAAGACTATGTACTGAATTACTAGAAAATAATTTTCTAACAAAAATACAAGCTAAGCTCCAAACAGGCAATCTAAAAATTCATGAAACACATCATTTAAAACCTGAATGTCTCGCAGCATTAAATCATCACAAGGTACTGAAAACATGTCCTTAGAAATATTTACTTACAATTTGTAACATTTGGGGCTGTCCCGTGTGTGAATTGAAAACCCTTCACTTAATCTAGTGTCAGAAGCAACAATTGAAAAATCTTCTCCAGCAATTGCCAATATAGTACTGAGGGGGAAAGAAGGAAAAACAAAATTAATAAATTCTTCTGGACATTAATAACACCTTTCCCAATATGAGAATGCTCCACAGCACATACTGAGATAAAATCTACTGGATATAATCAAGTGCAGGATTCAGATGGAAGAGGAAACGATGAGGGGAAAGGATCCCTGGCTACAAGTCATCTGGGAAAAAAAAAAATTAAGAATTCCCTTAAAAACACAAGTCAAATCAGACCTAAGGTTCCTTAGCAGAAGACTACAGAAACATCTGGGTTCCCTTGTGGCTCAACTGGTAAAGAATCTGCCTGCAATGCAGGAGACCTAGGTTTGGTCTCTGGGTTGGGAAGATCCCCTGGAGGAGGGCATGGCAACCCAGTCCAGTATTCTTGCCTGGCGAATCCCCATGGTTAGAGCCTGATGGGCTACAGTCTAAGGGATTGCTAAAGAGTTGGACACAACTGAGCGACTAAGCACAAACATCACTAAATTATCACCATCATCAAAAAATTAAACATATTATTGATTAATATGTATCATTAAACAATTACTGATACTATAAAATGGCCAAAGGCCATGGCCTTGCCTGCTGGGGGAGGTGTAGACAGTGATACAACACAAGATATCTGAGCTCAAGAAAGAAGGGCTTAATGTGGTTTTATTATTTTTTATTTTTTGATCACGCCACACAGCATGTGAAATCTGTTTCCCCACCAGGGATCAAACCCGTGTCTCATGCTTTGGAAGGGCAGTCTTAACCACTGGACCACAAGGGGAGTCCCAGGGCTTAATGTTTTTAATTTCTTTATATCCAAGTCCTTATAAAATTGTCTTGCTCTCAGGAGACACCCAAGCATCTTTTGGAAAATGGACCAACAAAGAACAACCTTTTCCCTCTGTGGCTCTGTTCAGTGGAGGCGGAGAGGATGAGCTCTAAAAGCAGACTGTGTGGGTTCAAAGTCTGGTTCTCTTGCTTAGAAGATACGAGATCGTCAACTGCTTAACTTCTCAAGGCCTCAATGTCCTCAAACACGTATCAGGGATCACAACAGTAGCTACTTTATTTGGGTGTTACAAGCATTAAACGGACTAAATTGTTAAGCCTTATTCCTGTGCCTGAAACATAACTGGTCCTCCAGTTAAGTGTTAGCTATGATCCCCCTGGCATAAGTATGATCACCGAGAACTTGGACTCTGAAGTTACCCGAAACCTGTCCATGCCATAACAGCTCTGTGACCCTGGACAAATTATCAAGTTGATATTAGCAGTTCCTGTGTTAAAGGTTGACTGAGTTAAATGGCATAATCTTAAAGTACTCAGTGACAAATGCACAGGCTAATGACTTGGGAGTTTAACCACATTCAGTCAGACTAGAAAGACACAGGACTAAGTCTTATTGTGTAGAAGCAAAGGCTGCCCAAGAGCCAGCAATAAATGTTAAAGGGAAAGAACACAGACTAAGAAAAGGTAATTCAATATCAGAAGCCATAAGCACTGACTTTAGAGCAGTAATTGGATTACAAAGGTTAGAAGGTAATAAACACTGAATACCTTATAAGTCTCAAGCAGAATCTGCAACTGTCTTATGAAATAGGTCTAATAACTCATTTTGTGATCCCACCACTTCATTAGTTGTCACAGGAAATATTTAAAAGTGCAATGATAAAAGCATTCATAAACTTCATAGCAACACAGATATGGATTCAAGTCCTGGGGTTCAACTTCACACCAGCGCTATGACTAACAAAATTTAACTTCTAAGAGCCCAAGTTCATTTGTAAAACTGAGGTATATATCATCTAACAGTCAGTCATCATGAGGATAAAAAAGATACCTGCTTTCAATCTACAAAATGCTTCTCTTTTGATTCTTCTCTCAAACTATGACTAGCTAAGAAAGATAAGGAAATCTGGGTTCAAGAAGCTGAGAAGTAGGTAACAAAGATCACACTCCTCTTTAGTGTGAGACAAGGCTAAAATCACAGACTTCCAATCTCTTTGCAAATACCCTGAAAATCTACACTAAAATTTCAAACCCATAAGGACCTGAGTAATTAATCTGGTCATTGGATGGTCCTTAAAGATTACCAGATTAATTAATTGGGTGTGTACATTTCAAAGTACAAAATTTGGCCAGCAAACTATAAACGATGCTTAAATACACAGCTCTTCGCAGTTAGGAGTTCTAAAGAGAGTGTCTTTCCACAACCCTAGTTCTTTTAGTGCGCTATCAAGGAAAAGTATTAAGATAAAGCTGGTAAGTTTTAAAAAAAAAAAAAAAAAAAAGAAAGAAAAACTTACATACAACATGCAAGAATACACATATTCAAAGGCCCCCCTTCTGAGTATTTTTTCCCTGAACTTATGCCAACCCTTAACAATAAACCCTGATCAATGAAACTAAGTCTGCGCAAGTAATCCTACCTGCTATTTAAAATAACTCAAAATGGTGATTTGATTAGACCTTTTAGCTAGACAACTACATCTAATCACATGGCCAATCAACCATCAATTTTAAAATCAGATGCTCAACCTGCCCCGTGCCTGCTGGCTCGAGAAACCCGTTCAGACAGATAGGAAACGTTAGGTCCATTTTTAAAGCTCTTCCAGAGCGGAGGTCAGGTGTCAATTTCTACCTGCTGTCTACGTAAAGCTGGCCGTCCACATCGAGATCCAGTGACCGGCCTATAACGTGAAGCCCTGAAGAACAAGACCTAGCCGAGCAACCTCGGAGAGGGAGGCCTGAGACTGGAGGGGCAGCGCCGGGCAGACAGGCTTAAGCAGAGATATGGAGGGAAAAAGAGAAGGCGGCGGCTCTGCGGGCTTTACCCTCCGTTGAAAGCGTAGGGCGAAAAGCGCAGCTGCAAAGGGCCCACGGAGCTGTGAGGTTCCATGGCCAGGTCTCGGCCGGCGCCTGAGTACGCGGCAACGGAGGACAACATTCCGTGGCTCCTCTCCTGCTGTCTCACGGCAAGATGGCTGCCTCGACCGGAAATTGTGCCGCTTCCGGTTTCCGCGGCGCTGCCTCCGGCCGCTCTATCTCGCGCCAGTCGTTGCTCCCGGAGGCCAGAGCCGTCGCCTTCCAGTCGGTAGCCTTTGCCAGTTCCTCGTAGAGACCTGGCAGTGAGGTACAGGCTTTCTTTTCCAGGCAAACATTCGAAATCACTCGTGATGGATAGAAATTTTAAAGTCTGAGTTTACAAAGACATTGGAAAAACTATGGAGCAACGGAAACTCGAAGACTCTCTTGGAGTGTAAATTGCTATTGCTGCTAAGTCGCTTCAGTCGTGTCCAACTCTGTGCGACCCCATAAACGGCAGCCCACCAGGCTCCCCGTCTCTGGGATTCTCCACGCAAGAACACTGGACTGGGTTGCCATTTCCTTCTCCAATGCATGAAAGGGAAAAGTGAAAGTGAAGTCGTTCAGTCGTGTCTGACTCTTAGCGACCCCATGGACTGCAGCCTACCAGGCTCCTCCGTCCATGGGATTTTCCAGGCAAGAGTACTGGAGTGGGCTGCCATTGCCTTCTCCGGAGTGTAAATTAGTACAGCCGTATTTCGAAAAGGGACTGGCATTACTTGACATGGTTGAAATACACACACATCATGACCCAGCAGTTTGATGCCGAGGTATGTACCCTGGCCAGAAGACATGCAAGAATATTCATAAAAATGTTCTTAATGGCCCCAAACTGGAAATGAGCTAAATGTCCATAAACTGCGGAATGGATAAAGCAACTGAGGGCTGTGCCAAAGCAAGAAAATTAACTAACTTTGGCTAGAGGGAAAGGTCCTGCTTGGCTAGGGATGGGTTGGAGGTTGTAGTGCTAGCAATACTGGGTTTCTTTACTTGATTTAATGCTTGCCTGCCCAGTCGATCAGGCGTGTCCGACTCTCTGCCACCACATGGACTATAGCCCACCAAGCTCCTCTGTCCATGGGGTATTTACACGCAAGAATACTGGAGTAGGTTGACATTTCCTCCTCCAAGGGATCTTCCTCACCCAGGGATCGAACAGCCATCTCCTGTGTCTCTTGTATTGGCCGGCAGATTCTTTACCAATGAGCCACCAGGGGAACCCTTTGTTGCTGTTGTTCAGTCGCTAAGTTGTGTCCAACTCTTTGCAACCCCATAAACTGCAGCCCGATAGGTTTCCCTGTCCTTCACTATCTCCCAGAATTTGCTCAAACCCATGTCCATTGTGTCGATCACATCCAACTATCCCATCTTTGGTTGCCGCCCCCTTCCTTCTCCTCCTGCCCTCATTCTTTCCCAGCATCAGGGTCTTTTCTAATGAATCAGCTCCTTGCATCAAGTGGCCAAAGTATTGGAGCTTCAGCTTCAGTCTTTCCAATTAATATTTATGGTTGATTTCCTTTAGGATTGTCTGGTTTTATCTCCTTGCTGTCCAAGGGACTCTCAAGAGTCCCTCCAACACCACAGTTCAAAAGCATCAATTCTTTGGCACTCAGCCTTCTTTATGGTCCAACTCTCACATCTGTACATGACTGCTGGAAAAATCACAGCTTTGCCTATCCAGACTCGACCAGCAAAGTGACGTCTCTGCTTTTTAATACATTATCTCCGTTGGTCGTAGCTTTCCTTCCAAGGAGCGAGCGTCTTTGAATTTCATGGCTGCAGTCACTGCAGTGATTTAGGAGCCCAAGATCAAATCTGTCCCTGTCTCCACTTTTTCCCCGTCTATTTCCCATGAAGTGATGGGACCAGATGCCATGATCTTCATTTTCTGAATGTTGAATTTTAAGCCAGCTTTTTCACTCTCCTCTTTCATCCTCATCAAGAGGCTCTTAGTTCCTTTTCACTTTCTGCCATTAGAGTGGTATCATCTGCATATATGAGGTTGTTGATATTTTTCCAGGAAATCTTGATTCCAGCTTGAGGTTCATCCAGCCACACATTTTGGATGATGTACTCTGCATATAAGTTAAATAAGCAGGGTGACAGTGTACGGCCTTGATGTACTCCTTTCCCAATTTTGAACCCGTCCATTGTTCTATGTCTGGTTCTGTTGCTTCTTGACCTGCATACAAGTTTCTCAGGTGATAGATAAGCTGGTCTGGTATTCCCATTTCTTTAAGAATTTTCCATTGTTTGTTGTGATCCACACAGTCAAAGGCTTTAGTGAAGTCAATGAAGCAGAAGTAGATGTTTTCCTGGAATTCCCTTGCTTTCTCTATGATCCAATGGATTTGGGCAATTTGATCTCTGGTACCTCTGCCTTTTCTAAATCCAACTTGTACATCTGGAAGTTCTTGGTTCATGTACTGCCCTTATTTGATTTAATACCGTCTATTAATCTGTACACATGTTTACATACTTCTTTATATGAATATCATATTTTACAATTTAAAAATGTTAATAAAGCAAGCAAACCTTTGACTAATATAGAATGGACTGTTTGATATATACATGCAATTCTGGAAGCAGAAAAAGATTTTTGAAAAGTACTTTTTAAATTAAAACTTTTCCTATACTTTACTGTAAAAGGTAAAAGAAAGGGTTTTCTTTGATGGTTATGGACAGAGAAGTATTGTATTTATTCGGGTACTGTCCTGGATACAAAAATTCTGTAAAATCTTTCCTATCCTTAAGGAGGACCCAACCTCATTGATTATGTGAAGTACAAAGGAAGCAAGCTAACAAGCATTACAACCTGTGATTATGCCTAAATGAACCATAGGATATTAGAGATACCAAAGGAACATTTCATGCAAAGATGGGCATAATAAAGGACAGAAATGCCATGGACCTAACAGAAGCAGAAGATATTAAGAAAAGGTGGCAAGAATACACAGAAGAACTATACAAAAAAGATCTTTATGACTCAGGTAACCACAATGGTGTGATCACTCACCTAGAGCCAGACATCCTGGAAGGTGAAGTCAGCTGAGTCTTAGGAAGCGTCACTACAGACAAAGCTAGTGGAGGTGATGGAATTCCAGTTGAGCTATTTCAAGTCCTAAAAGATGCTGCTGTGAAAGTGATGCACTCAGTATGCCAGCAAATTAGGAAAACTCGGCAGTGGCCACAGGACTGGAAAAGGCAGTTTTCATTCCAATCGCAAGGAAAGGCAATGCCAAAGAGTGTTCAAACTACCGCACAATTGCACTCATCTCACATGCTAGCAAAGTAATGCTCAAAATTCTCCAAGCCAGGTTTCAACAGTACTTGAACTGAGAACTTCCAGATGTTCAAGCTAGATTTAGAAAAGGCAAAGGAACCAGAGATCAAATTCCCAACATCCATTGGATCATTGAAAAAGCAAGAAAGTTCCAGAAAAACATCTATTTCTACTTTATTGACTAGGCCAAAGCCTTTGACTGTGTGGATCACAACAAACTGTGGAAAATTCTTAAAGAGATAGGAATAGCAGACCAACTTACCTGGCTCCTGAGAAATCTGTATGCAGGCCAAGAAGCAACAGTTAGAATCGGACATGGAACAATGAACTGGTTCCAAATAGGGAAAGCAGTATGTCAGGACTGTATGTTGTCACCCTGCTTATTTAACTTATGTGCAGAGTACATCACGTGAAATGCCGGGCTGGATGAAGCACAAGCTGGAATCAAGATTGCTGGGAGAAATATCAATAGCCTCAGATATACAGATAACACCACCCTTATGGCAGAAAGTGCAGAGGGACTGAAGAGCCTCTTGATGAAAGTGAAAGAGGAGAGTGAAAAAGCTGGCTTAAAACTCAGCATTCAAAAAACTTAAGATAATGGCATCTGGTCCCATCACTTCATGGCAAATATGTGGGGAAACAATGGAAACAGTGAGACTTTATTTTCTTAGGCTCCAAAATCACTGCAGATGGTGACTGCAGCCATGAAATTAAAAGACGTTTGCTCCTTGGAAGAAAAGCTATGATTAACCTAGGCAGTGTATTAAAAAGCAGAGACATTACTTTGCCAACAAAGGTCTGTCTAGTCAAAGCTATGGTTTTTCCAGTAGTCATGTATGGAGAAGGCAGTGGCAACCCACTCCAGTACTCTTGCCTGGAAAATCCCATGGACGGAGGAGCCTGGTAGGCTGCAATCCATGGGGTCCCGAAGAGTCAGACACGACTGAGCGACTTCACTTTCACTTTTCACTTTCATGCACTGGAGAAGGAAATGGCAACCCACTCCAGTGTTCTTGCCTGGAGAATCCCAGGGACGGGGGAGCCTGGTGGGCTGCCGTCTATGGGGTCGCACAAAGTCAGACACGACTGAAGTGACTTAGCAGCAGCAGCAGCAGCAGCAGCATGTATGGATGTGAGAATTGGACTATAAAGAAAGCTGAGCACCAAAGAATTGATGCTTTTGAACTGTGGTGTTGGAGAAGACTCTTGAGAGTCCCTTGGAATGCAAGGAGATCAAACCAGTCCATCCTAAAGGAAATCAGTCCTGAATAGTCATTGGAAGGACTGATGCTCTAGCTCCAATCCTTTGGCCACCTGATGGGAA
The DNA here is from genome assembly GCF_019923935.1 of Bubalus bubalis. Classification (NCBI taxonomy): domain Eukaryota; kingdom Metazoa; phylum Chordata; class Mammalia; order Artiodactyla; family Bovidae; genus Bubalus; species Bubalus bubalis. The sequence continues at coordinate 36,993 of NC_059166.1, read as the reverse complement.
GAACTGACTCACTGGAAAAGACCCTGATGCTGGGAAAGACGGAAGGCAGGAGTACCGGAAGATAGAGGATTAGATGGTTGAATGGCATCACCGACTCGATGGACATGAGTTTGAGCAAGCTCTGAGAGTTGGTGATGGACAGGAAAGCCTGGCGTGCTGCAGTCCATGGAGTCACAAAGAGTCTAACACGACTGAACAACTGAACTGAACCATAGGAGAGGTCCTCTGGGGTCCAACTTTACCTATAGTTCTTGTGACAAATGTGAAAAGACTTCATAAGATGGCAGCAGGCTATCTGTTTATTTATTTATTTATTTTCAATCATTCCACATGTTTGAGAATAGCTAACACCGCTTACCGCGCGCCAGGCACTGTTCATGCATTTCCTTAATTCTTCTCACATTGTTCTAAGAGGACAAGCGGTATTCCCATTCCATCCTATACATGAAGAAACTGAGATGGAGCGGTCTGGTAACTTGCTCAACATCACACCGCTAGTTTAAACAGTCAATATTTAAAAATCAATATCTTGTCTACATCCAGCAGCGACCAATCAACATATTTTGGTAGGGTGGCTTCTCCCGGAAGCCAGAAGCGCTCCGCCCCGCCTCTTGTTTCTCTAAAGTCGAGTATCCAAGGGAGTCAGAGGAAGTCACACGGCGCTCACACTTACACGGCCGGCGCCCCCCGCGGGCAGCTAGCTAAAGCCGAGGTGGAACTGGCGGAAGTGACGTTATCAACGCGCGCCCGGAGTCCTGTGGGATCGGGAAGGGTCGCCGTGGCGGGCGCCTGGGCCGCTGGGTGCTGAACTTCGTTTTCTCCGACCGGTAGTCGTCTCTGCAGTGACTCCAGGTAACCACCCTGTTAGCTTCTCTCTGAGAATTACTGCAGAGCGGTCACTGCAACGACTCCCTGGGGGTGGTGGAGCGGAGGGGCGCGGAATGGATCCGGAGACCGCGGGGGCCGTTCCTCTGGCTCGCGCTGCCGCCCCTTCGGCCTGTCCCGGCCGTGGCTCCCGCCCGGCGCCCTCAGCGGTGGTTCGAGAGCAGCTTCCCTGTACGAGCGCTGGCGCCGGGTGCTGGTGGGGCCTGAGGCAGCACAGTTCCGCTCATCCAGAACTCTGCCATCCCTTAATTCTCTTTATTGAAAGGTATATTCACCCTGGCCTGTGCCCACCTGTCTTGCTACCAACAGGGGTAGTTTTATAATAAAGTTGCGCCTGAGACTTTTTAACGTTTTGTCAGAGGCCGGAGACTTCAGGCACGTTGGGGCATAGTACACAAATACAAAGGTGTCCTTGTCTAGGCCCTGGACGGTGTGGTTTTTGCATGTAATACTCTAGGTAGGCGTCTCTGAAAAGATTATTCTTGATTGAGGTACGCAGACACGAGGAGACTACGCAGAATTTATTGATTCTTTTCCCTTATCAGTGATTATCTCCCCAAAATATCAAATTTGACGCGTCAGTTACCAAAAGATGAGGAGATGCTGCAAACGACTCTTTTCTGAGGATAAATTAGTGCAGTAATAACTGTGCGGTTTTAAGGACACGGGAGGAAAGATGGTCAGTACCATCACTTCGAGTTAGAGATGAGCTCTAAACAGTGATAACATTAGGCCTCAACTACTTCCTCAGATTTTTTCTCTAGACTTAGTTTGCAGAACGGGGTCAGGAGCCACCAGTTTCTGGATCAATCTGTTCGTATAAATGAGTGGTTTCAATCCTGCCCTCATTGTCTCTTGCCTCAACCATAGCAGTGACTCTTAAACTGAACTTCCAGCCTCCAGTTTTGTCTCTTAGAGTTCATTCATACTCTCGCTACAGTAGATCTACTCATGGTGCACTTCAAAACCTTGTCACTGCTTGTATTGCTTATGTAATATACATTTGCTGTCTCATCCCCTGCAGGAACAGTCCATGCAGTCATGCTTGGTTTGTTGCTTGCATGCTGTTTCAATTTTTGTCTCTTTGTGCTTAACCTTTCTTCTGCCTGAAATGCTGAGTGTAAATTCCTACTCACCTTGCTAGAACCGAGTTAGACGGTCCTTGCTTTATAAACACACTCTTCTGAACCCTTGACAGTTCACATTGCCTTCTTTTCTCTAGCATGTATGCATTCATTTGGGGCCTCCCGGGTGGCTCAGTAGTAAGGAATCCACCTGCAGTTGCAGGAGACACCAGTTCGATCCCTGGGTTGGGAAGATCCTCTGGAGAAGGAAGTGGCAACCCAGTCCAGTATTCTTGCCTGGAAGATCCCACGGGCAGAGAAGCTTGGTGGACTATATAGTCCATGTGGTTGCAAAAGAGTCAGACATGACCTAGCTACTAAACAAAAGCATACATTCATTCATCATCAACATGTTATATGTCAGACACTGTACTAAGTATAGAGATTACAAGGACATATATTCCTGGTTTCTTCACTCAAGGGGCTTAGCATAGTGTGTGTCCGCTATTATAGCACTGAGGTTTTGCAGTGATTATTTGCATATCCTATACGAATTGAACTCTTTGATGCCAGGGACTATATATATATATCCTCTTAATTTTTATATTTGCAGCACTCTGTTGTTGTAATAGATTAACAGTGTCCAAAAGAGCATAATTTTCTTACATGTCTGTTTTCGGAAGCAGCTTTCTCAGTGTTTGGTCTGCTTTCCCCTGATGGGTATGTAGGATATATAGTCTTCGGAGTCCTTTGTCCTTTCAGAATCACTGCCAGGTTCTGAGTGCTTTTTTATACAAGTACGAGCTTGAGGTACATGCGCATCTTTGACATATAATTTGTAACTTTAAGATCTATATGTTCTGTGTGAGAAAACCTTACTAGATGGGTAACATTTAAACTGAAATCTAATAGTAATAGCTGACATTTATCCTGTGCTTACTGTGTTATAACTGGATGCAGTTCTTAAGGTATTAATCAGTCCTGTTTGAATCAGTCGGTTCTCATAGCAACCTTGAGTACAGGAGTCCATATGAACTAAACTGAATAAAAGGTCTTTCATTAGTCACTCAGTTCTTTAACCTAAAAGTAATTTCAAATGTGTAGCCAGTAAAGAGATGATTTAAGGAAAGCCAGGTACGGGCATTGGAGAAGGCAATGGCACCCCACTCCAGTACCCTTGCCTGGAAAATCCCATGGATGGAGGAGCCTGGTAGGCTGCAGTCCATGGGGTCGCTAAGAGCTGGACATGACTGAGTGACTTCATTTTCACTTTTCACTTTTATGCATTGGAGAAGGAAATGGCAACCTACTCCAGTGTTCTTGCCTGGAGAATCCCAGGGACTGGGGAGCCTGGTGGGCTGCCGTCTCTGGGGTCGCACAGAGTCGGACACGACCGAAGCGACTTAGCAGCAGCAGCAGCAGCGACAGCAGCAGCAGGTACAGGCATATTGGTATTTGTGTGCTCTGAAGAGGTAAAGTGTTACATATATAAAAATATGATGTCTTATTTTTATGTCTGTACAGCTTCTATCACAGTATGTTATTTATTTAAGGTAGTTTCTCAATAAATGATCATGCCAAAGTGTATTGGATACAATTCAAAATTTATTAAACTTAATGCCCGAGACATTATAGAGGATAGAAAACTGAATGAAATATTTAAAAACTTTAGTACCGTGTATACAGTGCATAATAAATATTTCTACTCAGATATGACAGTTTCCTTAGGAATTCATTTTCCTTGGATATTTTTTCCCAAAAGTTTTGAATGCTGTAAACATTCAAAACTTAACATTTAACATTATAAGACTATAAATTGAACACATAAAAAAACAATTTTTGTCCTGTTGACTCTTTTGCATGCAGTCATGAAAAACATGGAAGGAGTAAGAGTTCAGCTTTGTAAGGTGAAAAGGAAATGGATTCCAGAGTAGCTTGATTGGGTTTTTAAATTTGTTTTTTGTATAACCGTGAAACTGATTTATAAGGCTGTATAGTTTACCTGTATTCTTACATTAAACTTCACAGCTTTTCAAAGCAGCACCACTGTTTCCTGGTGTGCACGAAGATAACCCACAGAGCCGAGGAAGTCTCCAAGAATAGTGTGCTGGGGATGCTCTAGGAAAAGACTGAATGCTGAGGCAATTTCCAGTCCAGAGGTTTTTGATTTGCCAAGAAGGTGAACGTCATGGATCAGAACAACAGCCTCCCACCGTATGCCCAGGGCCTGGCCTCCCCTCAGGTAATGCAGCTGGAGGGAGGGTGCATATAGGACAGGACCTGCATTGTTAGAGATACTGTAAAAGGGAAGGAAGGGAATTAATTCATCTGTTGTTGAAAATGGACTTATGTTTTTTTAGGTCTTCTTTATTTCATTGATAATTTCCTTCAGATTTTTAATAGGCATGATAATGTTTGGGAAGTTTGGAAGCTAAAATATATATTTGTCTATAAGACTTAATCTTTTGATAAACACTTATGAAAGTGGTCTGAGTGATTATAGAGTGTTTGATTTCATAAGTAACCTAATTATTTTCTAGCTTTATCTTTTCCTTTTTATGTTTAAATTTCCAAATAACATATCTGCTTTTAAAATTTTTAAATAACTTCTGTTTAAAAATACCCATTTTAAGTGTGTGTTTTGATAAGTGTATGCACCTTTGAAAGTTCTGAAACATTTCAGTTAGCCTAAGAATCCCTCTCTGCCCCTTTATAGTTACTCCCCTAGGCCCAGGCAACGGCTGATCCACTTTCCAGACGTAGAGATAGTTTTGTCTGTGCTAGAATATCGTGCAGGTGGCATCATACCAGTCAGTATGTGCTTTTTGTGTGTCTGTCATCTTAGCCCAGCATAATGTTTGCATATATCAGCAAATTCCTTTTTGTTGCCAAGTGGCCCTCTTGTGTGGATGTACCACAGTTTGCTTTCCAGTTGCTGACATTAGGGCTGTTTCTAGGTTGAAGCAATTATGAATAAAGGTGCCAGTACTCTTGCCTGGAAACTTCCATGGACGGAGGAGCCTGGTAGGCTGCAGTCAATGGGATCACTAAGAGTCGGACACGACTGAGCGACTTCACTTTCACTTTTCACTTTCATGCATTGGAGAAGGAAATGGCAACCCACTCCAGTGTTCTTGCCTGGAGAATCCCAGGGACGGGGGAGCCTGGTGGGCTGCTGTCTATGGGGTCGCACAGAGTCGGACACGACTGAAGCGACTTAGCAGCAGCAGCAGCTGTATGTGTATATTCTTCATGTCTGCTATGTTTTTATTTCTCTTGGGTAGATACTTAGGAATGGGATTGCTGGGTCATTGTGTAAGTGTGTGTTTAACTTTATAAGAAAGTACCCTGCATGTTCTCAAGTCCTACCAGCAGCGTGTGAGAGTTCTCGTTGCTCCACACCCTCACCAGCACTTCTGTTTTCACTTGATTCTAAATGTAAAAGCGTTTTCCTGTTGACTTACGATCTTGAGCATGTTATCAACTGCTTATTAACTGTTTTTGTATCTTCATTTGTAAAATGTCCTTCACATCTTTTGCCCATTTTTTTATTGGTCTGTTTGTTCATCATTTATTGCATTTTGATTGTTCTTTATTCTGCATACAAGTTCTTTCTCAGATGTATGTATGGTAGATGTTTTCTCCTAATCTGTGGCTTAATTTTTAATTTTCTTAATGGTATCTTTCAAAGAATGGAAATTCTCAATTTTTTCAAAGTCTTAGACCATTATTATTCTCTAGAGTCTAAAGGGTTAAGCATCTTCCTAAATTCTCCCGTGTTGTTCGTTGAATTTCACACTTAGGTCTACTTCTACATCCTAAGCTCTTACCTACTATGCTGCTATGCTGCAGTGAAGAAGAAAGTGATGTGTGTGAGATGACGGCTTAGTAGCCCCATTTGTTCTCGGATGGTGCCTGTCTTTGCACATCTCACTTGCAGTTCTACCAGCCGAGTTCTGCAGACATTTGACACCAGCCAATCTAACCCATTGTTCTCTAACTGTCCACAGGGTGCCATGACTCCTGGAATCCCTATCTTTAGTCCAATGATGCCTTACGGCACAGGACTGACTCCACAGCCTATCCAGAACACCAACAGTCTGTCTATTCTGGAGGAGCAGCAACGGCAGCAGCAGCAGCAGCAACAGCAGCAGCAGCAGCAGCAGCAGCAGCAGGCGGCAGTGGCAGCCGTCCAGCAGTCGACGTCCCAGCAGGCAACCCAGGGGCCCTCGGGCCAGACACCACAGCTCTTCCACTCACAGACTCTTACGACTGCACCCTTGCCGGGCACCACTCCCTTGTATCCCTCCCCCATGACCCCCATGACCCCCATCACCCCTGCCACGCCAGCCTCAGAGAGCTCCGGGATCGTGCCGCAGCTGCAGTGAGTTCTTCTTGTGTGTCCTGTCCCTGCCCTGGAGGGACCCCCCTGCAACTGCGCTGCTGTTCTTTGTTCTCAGATGGATTGATTTATTTGTGTGGTATTAATGGTGATTATGCATCAAAACTTGCTTTATCTTACTTGAGAAAGGGAAGGAAAGCTGTCTTAGTGAGTCAGTGACCCCAGTAAAGGTCTCTCATAACATCTTCAGAAATTTGGTAGCTGTGCTTATATGCTTGGGCCAGTGAAGTCCAGTTTGGATTGCATTATTGTTGTCGACATTTCGCTGTAGCTGATTAACCAGATCAAGCCTTATATAGTCTCCCTTCCTTGTGGTACTATAAGTCTTTGGAAAGATTAATTGCAAAGTCACAGAATCATTATCGTTCATAGTGGTTCTTGTTTTTCTTCATTGTTTATTATAAGGGCTGCATATAAATCTTTGAAGAGTTGTGTCCTTCCCACAAGCTGAGGATGGCTGTTCTTGCCCTAAATGGATTTTTCTACCTATGTGAAGTGGGTCCTGTATATAATAGAAAAGGGGTAGGGGGACAGGTAGGGAAAATTGCTCCTCCCTGAAAAACAGATATCCTCATATCTGTCAGTAAGAATTATGTAGCTTTTGCCATTAGGAAGCTTATAACCACATGAAGGGTTATTTGTAATAAATACATCACCCAGTTTTCATGCAAGTCATTCCTAATCATTTTTAGAACTAAGTAATGTTTAATCATGGATCATGACTGTTACACAGAGACCTAAATCTTGCCCTGGGTGTTTGTTTGATCTGAAACTATTAAAGAAAACAAAATAATTTTAATGATTTTAGAAAGATAAGCACTTATTAGTTCATCTTTGTAAATACCATATGCTGTTGTCTTGCACAGTTACCTGGCTCCTATGCCCATTACAGTTTGCACCTTTGGTTTAAATTGTAATTTATACCCAGTTCAGATGGGTGTTTATTTCTTGCCAGCACCTTAATATTTCTGGTATTCCACAAAGCATCCCCCAAAATTCACAGAACTGTGGAAATTAAATAACATACTTTTAAACAGCCAATGGATCAGAGATCACAGGGGCAGTTAGAAAATAGTTAAGTCAGATGAAAATTAAAGTACTGTATAGGGCTTCCCGAGTGAGGCTAGTAGTATAAAGAATTGCCTGCCAATGCAAGAGGCACAAGAGATGTGGTTGGATCCCTGGGTCAGGAAGATCCTCTGGAGTAAGAAATGTAACCCATTTCAGTATTCTTGGTTGGAAAATTCCATGGGCAGAGAAGCCTGATAGACTTAACGGAAGCCTGATGGAGCACAAAACATATTTGGGATGCAGCAAATATGGTACTAAGGATGAAATTTATAGCTGTAAATGATCACATTAAAAAATAAGGAATATTTCAAAGCAATAACATTACAACTAGAAAAAGAGCAAACTAAACCAAAAGCTGTAAAAGGGAGTTTTTGTCTCCCCCCTGCCATGCTGTGGGGCGCAGGCGCCTCAGCACAGTTATGGAGGTGCAGCTCCAGAATACCAGTTGCTCCCTGACATCAGGGGGAGCAGAGGGCAGGGTGGGGGGGCCCCTCAAAGAGAGGAGAAGAGAAAGAAAGTTAAAAGAGTTCATTGGACCTACATAATAAATATTGATGTTTGGTTTTCTTGATCTACTGAGAGTTAGTTCATTGGAGGAAAAAGGTTTCCTTCCTTTGTCAGAGATGATTGAATTTTTGTTTCTCCAAGATACTTAATTTGAAAGAAGTGAGAAAGTCATACCTCAGTTAGGAGCCATGCATATACAGAGCAGTATCTTCATCTGAAGACGCAATACTAATAGTTATTACTTCATAGTGTATTGTAAGTACTAAGTGAGGTTATCTATGTATTATGTTGGCGTGGTGTTTGGTACTTGTTAACACCTAATGTCAGCAATTAAAACATTTGTTTAATTTAAAAAATTAGGAAAGATTGTGTTTTTTAGATAATTAACAGTAAATAATCATGTTTTCTTTTCAAATTTCTTACAGAAATATTGTATCTACAGTGAATCTTGGTTGTAAACTTGACCTAAAGACCATTGCACTTCGTGCCCGAAATGCTGAATATAATCCCAAGGTCAGAACAATTGTATCAAATAATAGTGATAACAGAATTTTCTTCCACAGGTCTTTAGATTAAAAAGAATAAGTTGTGTTTAAGTTTGTCGACACCAACAAAAGAAGAATTTAAAGCAAAATACGTAGCGTTTTTGTTAAATAACTGCCAAGTAAGAGAGTGCAAGAATATAGCAGTCCACAGGATAAAGTTTAATATACTTATTGTAAGGGGATCATGTAAAGTTACTGAACAAAATATGTAGTGTGATCCCATTTATGTTTTGAAAACTATAGAATAGAATGCCCGGCTACTTGGAATTTACTTCAAAATAATACAATTGGAGAATTGGGAAAGGGGCATATGAATGAGACAAGATTAGCCAAAAACTAGTAATTGTTAAAGTTGGATAATAAGTACAAGGAAGTTTAATATATTTTTATACCTTTGTATAACTGCCAAGTTTTTTTTTTATATAATAAAAAGATTAAGAAGAAAATACCTACAAATTTTCAGATTTTAAGATAGCAACCTAATGCATAGGGCAAATCCGTATGAGTGTAGCATTATAAGAATTAACCTTTTGTCTATCATAATTTTTTTAAGTTGAATACATAATTTTACATATTTTTTTTCCTAATGAAATGATAGTAGTTATCCAACCAGTAAAACTGGTTAAAGGAATTTAGGAAATGTGAAAAACTATAGAAGGAATTTAGAAAATGCAAAATAATTAGACATTTCCTGGGACTTGTATAAACTAGAATAAATGCTAGCGTTTTTACATGGTGGTAAAATTAGAAGGAAGACAGACTGTAGATTTTAAATTAAAATTGTTAAAGCTATCTAACTTGTCAGAGTCATCCTCATTAGAAATATGTGAAGTTTTTGTGTGTAATTAGGTAGCAGATATTACATTTTTAGAGAGGCCGTTGCATTTATATAAATGCCAATATATCAGTGCAGTTTCAAAAAGTCTACAGGAACAGGGAGGTCACTTCACTGTGTGTTGATACGCTTGTAATCTGATATAGTCCTTCTGGAGGTGGAAAGGTTTGTAAGTTGATTTGCCTAAAAAATCATTAATAGAACAGAAAATGGACAGTTAAAGTTTTGCAAATACCATTTATCTTCAGTTGTTGGGGTGTGCGTGACAGAATACACACATCTCGGCCCAGCTGCCTCTGTCGTCACAGTTTACGTGTTTGTTTCCTATGCAAAAGCATGTGTGCCACGTGGCGATGGAAGGGAGTCCTGTAGGGAACACACGACAGGTGTCGTGACTGTCTCAGTACCAGGTCCTTCTCGTTATTTGGGATGCTCTTGTTGTTGTGTAGTTCTCCTGAAGGAAGTCAGCGTCTGACCCATTAACTGTTGTCTCGGCTGTTGTAGCGTTTTGCTGCTGTAATCATGAGAATACGAGAGCCCCGCACCACTGCACTGATATTCAGTTCTGGGAAGATGGTGTGCACAGGAGCCAAGAGGTGGGTTCAAAGGAGTTCATTGTCCTGGTCTGCATGTTACAGAGAGATGGCTGTGTCATGGTATCTAGATGTTAGGCTACTACTTATATACAATTACAGTGTTATTTTTGTTTTCGTATTAAAGTAGTTGATTCTCATCACCTTAGACAGTGGTGGCTTCATTTTCTTAAAAATAGGCATTAGTTTAGGATGTGTGTTCCAACCTGATTTCTGTATAACTCAGCATGTGTGCGTGCCAGACTTCTGTCATTCGTGACCCTGCACTTGAGAGCCTTTTGTCAACAATGATGTTACTGCTTTTGTTACATAAGTCATATTTTATCCAACAAGTAAGTTCTAGGAATGGATAAAGAAAGACATGACATAAAAGAGGAATTAGTGTATGCATTCTTTGAGTTTAAATCTCATCAGTATTTTCCTATCAAAATGACGCTTGTTGGTTTTTATCTCAGTAGCAGTTTGTGGGCTTAAATACAGCAATATTAATGATAATGGTGATGCTGATATTATACTTCATATCCATGAAATCTGGGGCTATCAATAATTTGGTGAATTGAAAGGTATTCATTTGGTAGGCCTACAGTTTTCTGTCAAGGATGTGGGGAAGTTTCTCATCTAAATAATTGTGTTAGCTGACTTTGAGTATGAATAGCTCATTTTTTCTTTCCTAGTGAAGAACAGTCTAGACTAGCAGCAAGAAAATACGCCAGAGTTGTACAGAAACTGGGTTTTCCAGCTAAGTTCTTGGACTTCAAGATTCAGAACATGGTGGGGAGCTGTGATGTGAAGTTCCCTATAAGGTTAGAAGGCCTTGTGCTTACCCACCAACAGTTCAGTAGGTAAGTCTGAAATACATGGTGGTTGCTTTTGTCAACAATTTTAATTTATAATCTATTTAAACATTGTTCATGATAAGCAGAATAATTAGTTCAGTTCAGTTCAGTCACTCAGTCGTGTCCGACTTTTTGCGACCCCATGAATCGCAGCACGCCAGGCCTCCCTGTCCATCACCAACTCCCGGAGTTCACTCAGACTCATGTCCATTGAGTGGGTGATGCCATCCAGCCATCTCATCCTCTGTCGTCCCCTTTTCTTCCTGCCCCCAATCCCTCCCAGCATCAGAGTCTTTCCCAATGAATAATTAGTATGTAAGAACAAATGATATACTGATAGGTATATTTATTGTTGAAGTGTCTTCCTGATTTCTTTGGTAATACCTACTATTCTCACCAGCCTCCTACCTCTCTATCTTCTAACTCAGTGACACCCAGAACTCCCCTTTACTGGCATGAAATTGATTCCCTTCTGTATGTTTCATCATTTTATTGCTCAATAAATAATTTTAAATGAATAAATAAAACCCACAACCTCTTGTATCAATTTTTCCCCCAGTTGTTTGAGTCTTTTGTTCTCCTTCCTGAAGAAGACTTCAAAGGCAGGTGGTCCCTGATCACCTCTCACAGCTTTTCTGCTCACAGCAGGCCCACGGCTTATCATGCCCCTCTTGCACCAGGACCCTTGCACGTCCCACTTTTATCCCTGGCACACTCTTTTGTTACTTTTTACCTAAGAAACTCCCACTGGCATTTCATGTATCCATCCCAGCATCTCCCTTCCCCAGAGAAGCCTGCCTTGAATTTTCCAGTAACTTAAACGCTGTCATACATCCTATTTTCAATCTGAAAAAGTGAGATTACTAGAACAAAACTACACCAATAGTGCATTTAGTCAGATAACTGGCACCCCACTCCAGTCCTCTTGCCTGGAAAATCACATGGACGGAGGAGCCTGGTAGGCTGCAGTCCATGGGGTCGCACAGAGTCGGACACGACTGAGCAACTTAGCAGCAGCAGCAGCATACCAATAGTGCATTTAGTCAGATAACACGGGGCAAGGTTCAGTCTCCAACCAGTCTCTTTGCTGTCACTTTGGTTAAATTGCCTGAGCAAGCGTAGCAGCTAGAAGATACTTCACTTTAAGGAGATGAGATGTGAATGATTAGAAAATAAACTGTGTGACTGGCAGATCTTATAGATGGATAATTACTGGGCTCTTTTAAGTTGATATAAACTTGTCCAGAATGAAACTTGATAAAGATCAGAGACTATGGAACATATTTATAAAACTCTTGTTCTTATGTCAGGAAATCCAGATTCATTAGAAACAGAGTTAGTTGGTCTTCAGGTGCTGGTGACAGGTCAGCCTCACTGGCTGCAGAGCTGGGCTTCACCTCATTATTCTGTGGCTAACCCAGTGCTTTCCCTTGTTCTGGTCCTCATTTTTTCTAAAGGCATGACCAGCTGTTAATTTAAACTGTTTTTGCTATTTTCCTTCTAGTTATGAGCCAGAGTTATTTCCTGGTTTAATCTACAGAATGATCAAACCGAGAATTGTTCTCCTTATTTTTGTTTCTGGAAAAGTTGTATTAACAGGTAAGTTGTAACAGAAAGTAGTGGTTGAAGTTTTGAAAGGGTCGAGAATGGCATTTTCTCAGTACTTAGAAGAAATATCACAGTGTTGGGACAGTTAACTAGTGACTTGCAGAGGAGCTTTGCCCCTTTTCTCTCTTCCCCAACACTGATGGGAAACATCCACCAGAGGTGGTGAGCTGAGGAAAGTCAGATCACAGACTTGCTGATTGAAGCATCACCTTGGCGGGGAGGGGTGGAGGTGAGCATTACATTGCATAATAGATGGTGTTTTAAGTTGGGTACCATTGTCTAAAACTTTGGTTTTCCTCAGCATTATCATTCTGCCTCAACAAAGGAAGATTCAAAAGAGCTTGGTTGAAAGCGGCAGTTGAGAGAGTAAGACTCCATCACTCTCAACCGCTGCCCTGCTGGGCTCTGCCCTTTTGCAGAGACCAACAGCTGTCACATGGGCAGACTGTAGGCATGGAAGGTGGCGTCATCTGTGTTGTTGCTTTGGTAATTTTTTTTTTAAAGCCAAATTAAGAAAATACCACTTTAAAAACAAAAATATGATTTTGACAAGGGATTCCATTGTTAATGTTTTAATCCCTGCATCTGTCTTACTGGATATGGAGAGAATTATGCTTTTGTGGTTTTGTGAAGAAATGCCATTTAAGACTTTTCTACTCCACTTGTCTTCGTAGGTGCTAAAGTCAGAGCAGAAATTTATGAAGCCTTTGAGAACATCTACCCTATTCTGAAGGGTTTCAGGAAGACAACGTAATGGCTGCTGTGTTCTCCTGCCTCCCTCACCCCCCCTTTTTTTTTAAACCAATCAGTTTTTGTACACTCAGTGGTGTTGTGGACGGCCCCACGTGGTAGAGGATGGGCGTCTGGTTGTAGGGTGCGGCACCAGGTGAAGCTTTCTTCCACGCGTACCCCCATGGGGTGCCGGAAGGGGTGTTGTTTCTGCACAGAGAACACCGGAGCGTCACTGTAAGTGGCTCAAACTGTGCTGCTACACGGGCAGTGCTGCCTGTTATTTATATTTAGATTTTAAACACTTACTGCTGTTGACAAGTTGGTTTAAGGGACAAAACTAAGTGTTAAAGCCACCTCAACAATTGATTGGACTTTGTTTAATTTCTTCCCCATAAACCACAGTTTTTATATTTCTACCAGAAAAGTAAAACTCTTTTTTAAAAAGTGTTGTTTTCTAATTTGTAACTCCTGAGGGTTATTTTTGTGCCAGACACATTCCGCCTTTTCAGTATTGCAGGACAGAATAGAAATGTATTAATGAAAACAAATGGCTGTACATATTTTTCTTCCTTCAGAGTACTCTGTACAATAAATGCTGTTTATAAAAGTCTTAGATTGATGTTGTAAATGAAACTTTGTAAGATTCATGTGATCATACTGTTAAAAAATTGTATTTTAGATATAATGCCTGAAACCATTTTAGTGTGTTTGCTTGCTTGCTTCAATCAACATTTCATTGGCGCAATGAAAATGGCAGAACTGTGAAAATGTACAGTTGCTCACAAAACGTGTTTATTACATCCCATATACTGAGCACCTTCTATTTCCCACATACCTTAATTCTCACAAAACCTGTAATCAGGTTTTGTTGCTTTTACACGAGGCAGGCAAGGTAGGTCCCACCCCAGGTTACAGAGCAGGTAAGTGGCAAACATGGCTTCTAAGCCAAAGGCCTTCATGGTTAGAACTGGGGTAGTCCAACAGACTAACAGATGGGTGTCTTGTGCTCATGAATTTCAGGTTAACATGTATAAGTTTTGGGGTTTCATCATATGTGATGTGTGTGATTTTCTTTTTAATTGTAAAAATTGTTTTTCAGACAGCTCAGAGGTATATAATCAGAAAGGTAAGTTTCTTCCTTCCTCTTCCTTCTGTTTTCCCTGGTGTTTCCTCAGCTCTCTTCTGTTCAGATTCTTTCCCTTGGGGGTGCTTTTCTCCATATTTGGAGAATACAGTAAAGCATATGTTGATTTTATGGCTCCATTTTGTAGTCAGTGTATCATACACATATTTGCATGACAGACATACTTCCATGACATGGAACTCAGTGGTGTCATATCATCCCTTACATACCTTAATGTATTTAACCATCTCCTGAATTACGTTATCATTTACGTTATCTGCGGTGTTTCACTATTATAAACAGCGCAGCAGGGAACGTCCTTTTGTGTACTTGTGAGGAGTACAGGTGTTTCTGTAACAACACTCCTAGGAGTCACTGTATTAAAGAAGTTATACGTCCTAGGTTTTAGTAGATCCATACCAGATTATAGTCCAGAAGAAGTCATTAGCGATGTCAGTAATCTATGAATTCATCCGAAAGACATCATTCCAGTAGTATCTCCTTCTATCCAAGAAAGAATTGTCTCCTCACGTGTAGGTCTTCTCTTAGGTTCTTCAGTAAAGTTTCATAATTTTATTTATTTAGGGCTTTTACATTTCATAGAAGTTAATTCCTAAGTATTTTATAGTTTCTTATTAATGGTATTTTTCAGAATACTTTAAAATTATTGTTGATATATTTATCTATTTCCAATCACTTGCCTGAACTTACGTTACAACTTACAGTTGTAAAATGCAGCACACACAGGAAACCCAACACACGTTTCACATATTATTCAGAGGCAGACACCCCAGCAGCCACCAGCCAGAACCTTGCGAGCCATCCCAGAAGCTCCTTCTTATGGTCCAGTCCAGACACACACCCCCATAACCATTATCCTTTTACAGTAATTACCAAACACCAATATCGATTAGTCTTCCATTTTAATAAATTGGTATGTTTTTATGTCTGTTTTATTCCTGAAGTTCCCCATCTCACTTAAGGAAATTTACAGGCTTGTTTGGCTGGTGGTTTCTTAGTCTGTCTTGCTGTTGGCAAACTCCAGAGGGTGCAGTCAGCACACCCTCTTCTGTTTCCGGTGGCTGATCTGAAGGCTTGATCCCTTTATAGAGACTGTAAGTAGTGGTTTTAGGAATTGAATGTCTGATTGTCTCCTTCTCATTGATCCGTTAATTCATTAGGTTGTAGAAGATGAAATTTTAATCACTTTTTCATTTTTTGTTGGAAAATTTTTTTATAGTGATGATATACTTCACATAGCAGGATAAGTGCTTGCTTTCCCTTTAAAATTTCTCAAGATAAAAATGCCTCATTAAGTTCATATTAATACATCCAATCCAGACTGCAGGGCTTTTAGTCAGCTCTGTATTTTTTAATTTATTATAATTGGAGGATAACTTTACAATGTTATAATGGTTTTTGCCAAACATCAACATGGATCAGCCACAGGTGTACGTGTGTCCCCATCAGCTCTGTATTAATGTATTTTATGCTTAGAACCCTTAATTTTTAAAGACATGGGATGATGAATTAGAATAACAGAGTACTGCCACCAATATGATTATCAAAAGCACTGAAACGTTTCTGCACTATAATCTGAATTGTTGAAGGACGAGACCGGCACTCGGTACCTGAAATGAGGAGGTGGATGCACTGCTCTCTACAGCGGGGTTAGCTGCCTGGTCAGGTGGTGTCCAGGCCAAGCCCAGGGTTGGGGGGATAGTGGAGCACATGGTTTGGCAGTTTGATATCCTCTGCAGGAGCAGTTGCTGGGTCTTGCCTCAATCATTTCATGGTCATCATTAAGGTTTTTAAATGTGTCTTCACATTTCTAGAGACAACTGAGTTACCTTTTTTATCTAAGTTTTAAAATTGTTCAGTTATTTCAACCAGTTGCTTTTTTTGGACATGGCTGCCAAGTCAGTGCCGTGATTTGGATGTCTGTGTCCAAGTGGAAATGCCCTGTGAACCCCCTGTCATCTCCAGACCATGGCAGGAATATACACCTAAAGTAGCCTGGCCGATTACCACACGCCTGCATGTCTATGCAGACATCCAGGGATGTCTCCAAGTAGACCATAGTGAATTCACTTAAAAAGTCCTTAGCAGTCAGGGTGCTGTCCTATTTTGGCAAACTTACATCTGAGTTACAGTTTGGACTATGAAGGTCCCAGGAGATCAGTTCTCCAGTGAGCTTCCTGCCAAGTGTGTGTCTCTTGCCATATTGTCTCTCAGTAGCCACAGGCTATGTCCCCTTAACGATGGGTGTTTCTCGCTGACTTAGCACTCCTAGCTTCAGGACTGTAACGCCCTTCTCTCCCTCTGAAAGTTGTATTTAAGTCTCTCCATGGGATTCCATACTGCAGTTTCGCATATAGTGCTACGTGTAACTATCTTATATACACATCTTTGTATGAATTACACACTCACACACCTGGTGGCTCAAGATGGTAAGGAATCTGCCAGCAATGCAGGAGACCTGGGCCTGAGCCTAGGGTTGGGGAGATCCCCTGGAGAAGGGGATGGCTGCCCACTGTAATGTTCTTACCTGGAGAATTGCACGGACAGAGGGGCCTGGCGGGCTACAGTACGTGGGGTTGCAGGGTCAGACACGACTGAGCGGCGGCTACAGCAGCAACACCAGACACGCCCCAGCGAGCAAGGCGTCCTGACGCGCAGCAGTGACGCAGTCAGGTCGGTGGCGTTGGCAAGTGATGGTATGCCGTTCTAAGTTGGGTTTATGGCAGCAGTGCGTTTCGGGGTCGGCAGGGCCGTAACCAGAACGAGCTGTCGGCCTTCAAGCAGTGACCAGCAGCAGTGTCTCTTCAGGGTTGCCTTGGTGCTGGGCAGGCTTCACTGCTGCTGAGAGAACTGGGAATTCTCACAATGTAAGTGTGTATTGCTTGGGGTGGGAAGGGGCCTTAGCACTGATTTAGGAACCACTTGTGTAAACAGAGTATCCCTCATTTGAAAGCCTCTTCAGGGCCTCCCTTAGGCCCAACAGTCCCTGGGGCCCAACCCAGAGAAATTCCAGTGGCTGATTCCAAATCATTCCTCGGGTCTACCTGCTACCTGGGCAGTGCTGAGACAGGCAGATGGAAAGAGAAGACCGTCGCTCTTGCCTTTCAGTCTGTGGTCTGTAAGCAGTGCCCCTGGCTGACTAAGGTCAGTTTTGAGGTAGAGCTTTTCCAAGTCAGCTCTTCTGATCACAAATCTGATTTTTCTGATCCACCTAACGGTTGCTTTCAGAATTAGTGGGTATCCCATTCATTGTACTAATTAGTCAATGATTAGTGATTAGTGAATGATTTTCCAGGCAAGAGTACTGGAGTGGGTTGCCATTTCCTTCTCCAGGGGATCTTTCCAGCCCAGGGATCGAACCCAGGTCTCCCACATTGTAGGCAGACACTTTACCGTCTGAGCCACCAGGGAAGTCCAATTAGTGAGTGGGGTTCAGAATTTTCTCACATTCTGAGCTTCTATGTAAACTGGAGCCTGTGACAATCACCTGATTATTATACATGTCTCTTGGGATTTTACCCAACTATTTTTCTCTTGAATTTTGCAAATTTTAGGGGGAAAATGCTGAGTGATAGTTTGACTTAATTAGGCACATAATCCATTTTTATTGTAAAAAGAAATATAAGTAAAAAGATCTTAGTTCTTTTTAAATATAACTTAAAAGTAAGAAATTCATTTTAAACATAAGTAAAAAGTTCTTGGTTCCACTGTTGAGTTCATATCTAGTATCTTTCTGATTTTTTGATACACATACACATGTATATTTTTACAAAACCTTCACACTATGAATACCATCTATAATGGTATTATAGATGAGATGGTATTATAGATGGGGTAGTATTATAGATGAGGCGGTTTATAGATGAGATGGTATACAGATGGTATTGTCTATTTTACTTCATCTGCATATAGGTCTGTATCATTAAGATGGTAGTCTCCTGCTAGATAGATATACCAGAATTTATTGAATTCCCTGCCACTGGACACTTTTGTCTAACATTCAGACAATGTAAACAACGCCTAAAACAACATCTTTGTGTATCTCTGGTACAACTGTTTCCTTAGGATAAAGTTCTAGAAATGGAACTGCAAGGTAGAAGAGATTATGAATATTTTAAGGCTTTACACCATCGTCTTTAGGCTGCATCTGTTATATCTTGCTTCCAAACAAATTCCTCTGTGTAGCCAATGCCCAGTTCACAGCTTTCAGCACAGGTGAAGATGGCCAGGACACCCCAGTCGACACTCCTGCCCAGTCTGTCGGCCTTCAGGTAGTTGAGCAGCTGAGGCATGACCTGAGAAAAGGATGGCACAATCAGAGCTCTCCTTGGAGATGAGGAGCACACACAGTTTTCAACAGACCAGATCTTCCCTGCCAGGGCTACTGTAGGGATCCCGATCTCTCAGTCTCCACATTTTACAGCAAGGTTGCAGACATTACACTGGTAACTTACTAACAATCTAACAATACTTTGCAGCTCTGTGCTTCTTTAAAGTCCCTCTTTATATCTGGTGTCCTTTTATCTGAGAAAGAAGTTCCCAAGTATAAGATCGGCTGATGTGTTTAACCTGGCTGTTAAGCTAATTATTTTTTATTAATAATAACGCCACAAAAACAGGGCAGAGGCTTCTATTTGGGCAACTTTTATTTTGTGCTGTTTACAACCTGAATGGAAGATGCCGTTGCTATGACTCTGAAGAAACACTACTGTGGAACACAGAAAGGCAGTCTATCGATGTGTTTGTTTGGACCAGAAAGGGGCCTGAGGGCCTGGCCTGGGATGAGTCCGAGGCAGCGCTCTGCCACCACCGCCACCAGACTGCTGTGCACGAGCTCGTCGCAGGCGTCAGGTGCCGAGCGCCAGTCCGTTTTGGGTCAGTCCTCAAATTACCCTTTCAACCGTTAAGAAACAACTATGACTTTATAATGTTAGTGAATCGACAATTCAAGAGTAGTTTCCACCCAACCCAAATGGATCCTGATGCTAATAATCTCTTTTTGGCAAGACAAATCTTATCTTAATCATTACATTCATTTGTTCTAACAAATCCACAAACTAAGACTAAACAGCAAGGGTTCTAAAATACTCCTCTCACAAAGACTGAAGCTATATTATTTTAAATTATAAAGGTAACAACAGAGGCACTAAAAATCATGCTTATAACCACACTGGGAAGCAGGGGGTGGTCCAGGTGGCATAAGTGACGTTTAAACCCTCACTACTGCGGAAGCCAGTCAATAGCGTCTATAAACTAGTAGACTGATAAGTCTCAGAAAAAGCAAGCAAATTAGAGGCACAAGTAACTTCCAGATTAACCAGTAGAGGATAATTCCCTCCTTGGAACATACTGTAAGGTGGGGCAGAGCCTACTAATTGTCCTTAAAGGCCACCTTCCACACACAGCGCCCACAGGACCTCCTGCAAATAGATTACTTTGGCAAAGTTTTTTTAATATTTAATAGGGTAAATATATACTAAAATATTCCTTTTCAAGCTCCTACCTGGAATTCAAATAATCTCTTAGCACCACAGGGGCAATCTGGAATATCCTTTTCTTGAGGGATATTTTCACCGGAGATCCAGAGCGGGGCAATCCCTCTGCCGTATCTGAGAATCTAAAATCAGTTAAGATCAGTTTAAATCACCAACATCCCATGTTACCTGAGGATCATCTCGAGAAACTTTGTACATACTCGGACAATTGATGAAACGCTCATCTGAAAACCGGTTTCCTGTCTGCCTCTCCCCGACTCCCCGGCACATACACACAGCACCCTTAATGCCTGCCTCAGTATCGTCAAAGTGACGCTTTCCGCTCATCTGATGCAGGTCATCACAAGTATTTTTCTTAGATGACAATACGGTTAGATTCTGAATTCTATGGCTATTTTGTGAAGAGACTAACAATAATTCTCTTTTCCCATTACCAGGTTTTGAATATAAAATGCAGCCCAGTGTCTGCGGACTTCACACAGATAAGGAACCTTAGTTGCCAATTTTGAAATGAACAAATACCAAGTGAGACACACTGTTTTAAATACAACAGAAGTAAATTTCACTATAATAAAATGTTATGTAACAACTGAGTGATTTTCCTAGATGTTTCTTGTTAAAAAAGAAATATACATTGCTAAAAACCACCTTCTCAATATTTAGGACCTAGACCTATTCTTCCTATAAGCTCCTAAGTATTTATTTGCTCTAGTGACTGACTTATGGGAATTTTGCAAAGTCTTTAGTGGTTTATATTTATGGTGAGGGAAATTAAGGGAATAAAGTTA
Organism: Bubalus bubalis; assembly: GCF_019923935.1. Lineage (NCBI taxonomy): Eukaryota > Metazoa > Chordata > Mammalia > Artiodactyla > Bovidae > Bubalus > Bubalus bubalis. Next base: position 16,488 of record NC_059166.1, on the reverse strand, counting down.
ATGGAAGAAACCAGGCAAAGGGAAAACAGTTGCTGAACACTTACTGTAAGTCTATAATCTACCTTGATCCTCAAAACCACTTTTTTCTTCTCCCTATACTGTAGATACAACTACAACTACATCAGAAGGCCAAAATATAACTCAAGGAGCCAGGAATCCTCACATCACGAAAACCCATTATTCTTTTCACAAAGTCAGTGATTTCTCTACTAATGTGTCAGGTTAATTTTTATAAGTCAAAGGTCCCTGTTGGAAAAATGGGCCAAAATTTCCTGTCTTGCCATTAGTGTCTAAACTCCATGTGTTACAGGCAACAAAAGATGTTAATCTCTGCTGATGGTTTTGGAAAACGACTATATGATACAGAATGTAACCTTTAGTCTTTCCATAACTATTAAAAGGATCAGCACTACAAACAGCTTTCCATATGGACCACTTGTGTGAAGGAATCCTACAGACAAGAGACTAACTGTATTAGAGTTACTTCTACACAGGTGTGTTTTTTTTTCCCTGGTGCAGGGGTGGGGTGGGGTGGGGGTTTTTGGGATCTTAGTCCCCCCACCAGGGATCGAACCTGGGCCCCCAATAGTGGGAGTGCGAAGTCCTAACCACCGGACCACCAGGGAATTCCCAACTCAAGATTCACACCCCTACACCACTTGAACAGCAGAAGGAGCTATATGAGTTCCATTTTACCTGTTCTGGTTCAAGGGATATTTTAGTTTTAAACTTCTGGAAAATTCTATCTTCCTTAGATTCATGTTTTGCCATGGATTCCAATTCTTCCATATGTGCTTCACCTGAAAAATCATCAACATTACTATTATGGCAACAGGAATAACCCACATGTCTTGACAATAAACACATGCAGAGGAAAGCCCGTTTTTAAACAACCAACTTAGTGTTAAATCAGACAGTGAAGGCCTGATGTTTTCACAGGCTTGCCCTGTTTTGGTTCATTAACATCTGTGCTTTAAGACTACCTGACTTTCCAGGTAGTCCATGAAGCAGCGTTATTCTGCTGTTTCTTTAAAGAGCTTCTCCTTAAACCTTCAAATTAAGAATAGACCCCAAGTCCCAGGCTCAGGACTGAAAAGGATACTCCCAAACCATGGGCCCTTCTAATTCCTACTGTCCTTCACTTGTCTGAACTCTTATTTCCAGTTTCTTTCTGCCCCATCTCTCCTTTCCCAACTGGTACACTCATTCAGTCATCACAGGCTCACTGGACCTGTCAGCTCACACTTTCACTCTCACCTCTGGAATCCCAGCTAAATGAATCACCCTGTCCTGAACAGCCAAGAGTCTTTGTAACTCAGAGGGTATTTCTGATATCCTGAATGTGAACTATAAGCCAGTAAGCTGACATTCTAATGTAAAATTTAATTTAGAATCTAAAAATCTACATTCTGTGGTGCTTAAGAGATCAAGTTCTAAAGTCAGTAAGGTGTAAGCTCAAACTCCAGTTCTGAAACTTAACTTTGGTCAGTTATATGCCCAAACAAGTTATACCCAGAACCTCAAATTCCTCACTGCAAAATGAGGTACTGTTTTCCATGTATTGTTCTGATGCGAAAATCTCAGTGAGGTCATGCACAGAAGGCCCATGGTACGTGCTGTACAACAGAGTATGTGTTGGAGAAATGCTGGCTCCTCCTGAGTCTCAGCACAGGCACTGCTCTAGCACGTGACCACCGTGAAGTAACTGACAGAATCATGGATCTTAAACTTGCTAGGTAAGAGGGCGCCTGCCACCCACCAAACACTGCAAGGCACTCTCATGTACACCATCTCAATTTGAGAAACAAATCTTTGAACCAGATAAACTTTCCAAGTTTCCAGCATCTTGTGAAGCCCCACCCAACTGACCACCTGGATACACCCTGCGACACTTCACAGGAATCAAAATATACGTTGTATATGCCAATGAGAGGAGCACAGAAAGGATATCTTCAAATGAGACAGTATGTGAAAAGTACAGGTTGAAGCCTCCCAAGTGAGTTGCTCAGTGCTTCTCTTCTCAGCAGATTGAGCCTTTTCTTTCAAGTATTATATTCACTCACTTAACAAATGAGTTTTGAAACAGATTCCTTACCCATGGTTCCTATAATCTCTGATTCATCATCTCTTTCCACAACTTCAGGCATAATCTCATCTTCTGTTTCTATTACAATTTCAAATTCTGGAAAAAGGAAGTTGTGATCTGGAACTGTATTGTCCAAATTATCTGAAACAAAAAGGTAACTAGCATCATTAGTGATCATTTAGTTTTGAGAATCAAATAATTTCCTTTTTCTGAAATGTATTCCATGTCATAAACAGTATTCCTTAGAAACTAACATATGTAGCTCCACCATTTTAGATTATGGTTCATACATTAAATGACTATATAAAAGCATGGTTGGGATGTGAGTGGGTGAGAACTCACAGCTCCTTCTTCATAAAGGTGTTTATGTCACTAGTTAACCAAAACTCTGAAAATTATTACACCTTTTCTAATGTTAACCTTTATCCTCAAAATGAAAGATTTGGCCTACAGACACCAGGAAACTGAGCTGATATTTAAAAATTAAAAAAGAATTGACTGACCTGTCTGTGCACAAGCCTGCTTATGTCCTAATCTCCAGTCCAGACTCTGATGCTCCTTACTGCAGTAATGTGCCTTGTGACATCTGGAGCATCTTTTGGGGCCTGAACAGCCACAAACTCTGCAGAGATGTGCACCAGACTTGAGGTGGAGATATACAGACTCTCCTGTCTCTGACGGAGGATCCTCAGAAGGTGGCTCGTAGGAGTAGAAGTTATTTTGCCTGGGGAGCTGATTTCTGAAAACTAAGGGGAGAAAAGGAGAACCGTTAATGAATGATTTAAATAAAACAATATAGCAATTCAAGTATTTGAGCCTTCACACTGGACTGAAAAAAAAAAAAACATTCATTTTTTTAAAAAGAAAAACTGAAGACAGTTTTCCCGTGCAAAGAGCTTATTTTTTGGAAACAGAGAAAAGAACGAGAAACTTTTACAGTTCACACAACTAAATACGCCCTTACAGTTTATTCAAATTAACAAGGATAATAGGTAAAGTCAGACTACAGAAAAAAGTGACAATTTCTAGTACCTGAAAGTAACCTACCACACCTATTACCTACTAACTAACCAGAAGGCTGGCGGCTAGGAGTGGGCGAGCACGCGGGACGCCCCGACCCCTGCAAGTGCTCGGGGGTTCCGGGGGGGAGAGGCCGGCGGGGTACGGGGGAACCCGGGCGGTTTCCTGAGGGGAGAAGCCGGCAGGGTGCCGGGTGGGAGAGGCCGGCGGGGTACGGGGGAGGCCGGGCGGCTTCCGGGACCCAACCCGGAGCAGAGGCCGCAGCCGCTCACCGCGCAGGCCGCAGCAGCATGGCGGCGTCCGGCAGCAGAAGAGGAAGAGACAGCGGTGGAAAGCGTCGGCGCGGCCCGGCAGCGGCGCGTACACCTGCAGCAGGAAGGCCATCGGGCGGCCACACAGCGGGCAGGCCAGCTCCGGGGGCCCGGGCAGCCCGGCCGCACTCAACCACGCCGGCCGGCCGCCCACCTTGCTTGGGAACTGCTCGCTGCGCAGCCGCCACGACGGCGCCGGCTCCACGAAGCCCAGCTCCGCCGGCCCAGCGCTTTGAGACGCCATGGCGTGGGGTGTAGGCTACTCGTTCCACGGATCCGCCGCCACCGCCGCCACCGCCGCCGGAAGTCGGCGCCGGAAGTGAGGACGGCGGGCCAGACGTGATTGGACGACAGCGCAGAGGGGGCGGGGACACGGGGGGACCGGATTGGGCGGGCTCACTTATTCCCGGTTTCCGGTCCTTGCCTGGGGCTGAACAGAAAAGGTCAGGTCCTTTGTTAAGTTCAGTTCAGTGGCTCAGTCGGGTTCGACTCCTTGCGACCCCATGGACTGCAGCACGCCAGGCTTCCCTGTCCATCACCAACTCCCGGAGATTGCTCAAACTCATGTCCATCGAGTTGGTGATGCCATCCAATCATCTCATCCTCTGTCGTCCCATTCTCCTCCTGCCTTTAATCTTTCCCAGCATTAGGGTTTTTAACAATGAGTCAGTTCTTCGCATCAGGTGGCCAGAGTATTGGAGCGTCACTTCAGCATCAGTCCTGCCAATGAATATTCAGGACTGATTTCCTAAAGGGAATGTTTTCCTAAAGGATTGACTGGTTTGATCTTGCAGTCCAAGGGACTCTCAAGAGTCTTCTCCAACACCACAGTTCAAAAGCATCAATTCTTTGGCGCTCAGCTTTCTTTATAGTCCGATTCTCACCTCCATACATGACTACTGGAAAAACCGTATCTTTGACTAGATGGACCTTTGTTGGCAAAGTAATGTCTCTGCTTTTTAATATGCTGTCTAGGTTGTTCATAGATTTTCTTCCAAGGAGCAAACGTCTTTGAATTTCATGGCTGCAGTCACCATCTGCAGTGATTTTAGAGCCCCCCCCCCCCCAAATGAAGTCTGTCACTGTTTCCACTGTTTCCCCATCTATTTGCCATGAAGTGATGGGACTGGATGCCATGATCTTAGTTTTCTGAATGTTGACTTTTAAGCCAACTTTTTCAATGTAGTCTTTCACCAAGAAGCTCTGTAGTTCTTCTTATGGTGACAATATACAGCCTTGACATACTCCTTTCCCAATATTACCTAGGAACCTGGAATGTTAGGTCCATGAAAGACTAGAGATCTCTTCAGGAAAATTAGAGATACCAAGGGAACATTTCATGCAAAGATGGGCACAACAGAAATGGTATGGATCTAACAGAAGCAGAAGATATTAAGAAGAGGTGGCAAGAATACACAGAAGAACTGTACAAAAAGGTCTTAATGACTGGGATGATCATGGTGGTGTAATCACTTGCCTACAGGCAGACATGCTGGAGTCTGAAGTCAAGTGGGCCTTAGGAAGCATCGTTATGAACAAAGCTAGTGGAGTTGATGGAATTCCAGCTGAGTTATTCCAAATCTTAAAAGATGATGCTGTTAAGTGCTGCACTCAATATGCCAGCAAATTTGGAAAACTCAGCAGTGGCCACAGGACTGGAAAAAGTCTGTTTTCATTCCAATCCCCAAAATGGGCAATGCCAAAGAACGTTCAAACTATGGGACTGAACTCCTTAATATCTCTATACATAGTACTATAAATATGTCTATACATCTAGATACAAAAATCTCTAGACATATAATTAGGAAGGTCTCTATACATATAATTATAACAATCTATGTACATATAATTATAAATATCTATATACATAATGACATGTTAACTGCTTCAAGACCTTAAGCCATCATTCATATGTTGGAGACCTGCTTACACAGTGAATAATGCAAGCAACAATCTTATTAAATAGACAAAACCCATCATATTGCTAGAGCATAATAACATCATACTACAACAGAGAGAGATAGAAAGCATAAACAGTTTTAAAGCAAAGATAACACATCAAAGCAATGATTAGTATAATTACTTGAAATCTGGTCACAATAAACCATCCAGTCCACAGGGGAGCCAGCTGAAGAAGTTAAATTCTGGAAGATTCAGTTAAAGAGGAAAAGATAAATGTTTTATCTTTGTTTACAAAGGTATACTTTATCAATGCATTGATGCGTACTTGTTGATACCTTGTATCAACCTACACATACTCCTTTGAACTCATGTAGCCTCTTTCATCTTCAGTCATTCCAAACATGAACCTCCAATCTGTTGCAACTTTGTCCAGTCATTTTTCTCAATTTTATAACAGAAGGATAGAAACTTAATGTATTTATACAGACCAGTAAAAGATACTAGGATGTCTTAGTCTAATGGGTTTCTTTGGGGGTGGGGCTTAGAAATTATTTAAAATCTCAACCATTCTTTCTGCTTCATCATTTTCAGATTCCTTTGAGATGCAAAAAGCTTTGGAAGCAGTGTTTAATATAATCTGAACTTGCCAGGTATTTCTCATTCTGTGTAAATGCAGATCTGAGAGGTAGAATTCAATGGGTACAAAAAGAAAAAAATCTTGAATGTAGGGACATTAGTCGAAATTGTGAAAGGCATGTGACCAGAGAGCAATCACAGTGGATCAATCCACCTCCATCACAAATGTGAACAAGCTTATCTTGATAATAACATTCACAACGGAGGAGTTAAAGTGTTACCGTGAAAAATTTCTTACAAAAAGGACAGAGGAAAAGTTTTCATGGTAGAATACACCTTTCAAAGAGCCTGTAAATTCCAGATAAATGTTTCAGTATTTGAAATTTAGAGTTTATTACTTAGAAATTTTACCGACTGTTCAAAGAAATGTAGATCACCTTCTGATTCACAAATTTGATTCTCACTCGACAGGACTTAGCTACAATCATTGTAGCTTATCCAAAAAATATTGAGCTACCGATCTGACAAGAAACATTCACTCTCAAATGGAATACCACAACTGTCTTCGCATATTGCCTGCTATAGTCAGACTCTTAGTTCACAGGCCATGTAAACTCATACTGTGGTGATTGATTCAAATCTGAAACCAAGCTTTATTGGAAGGAGGTGGTTTGCCTACTAGCAGTGTAGAAGGTTTGCCTTTTCTCCAGGCCATCTCCAATATTTGTTGTCACCAATGCTCAACAGGAATGTAGTAGACATTTCAATTTATTTGTAAAAATAATGGTTATTTTATTTGGAATATAGTTCATTTCCAATGTTGTCTTTGTTGCAGGTATACAGCAACCAGATTAAGGTATACATTTGTTCTTCAAAAAGTGAAAGTGTTAGTCATTTAGTCATGTCTGACCCTTTGTGACCCCATGGACTGCAAGATCCCAGGCTTCCCTGTCTTTCACTATCTCCTGGAGTTTGCTCAAACTCATGTTCATTGAGTCGATGATGCCATCCAACCATCTCATCTTCTGTTACCCCTTCTCCTCCTTCCCTCAGTCTTTCCCAGCATCAAGGTCTTTTCCAATGAGTCAGCTCTTCACATCAGGTGGCCAAAGTATTGGAGCTTCAGCATCAGTCATTCCAATGAATACTCAGGACTGATATCCTTTAGGATGGATTGGTTTGATCTCCTTGCTGTTGAACGTGGGTTCTTTATCGCTAGTGCCACCTGGGAACCACTGTATGCCCCGCCCGTGTCCCCACTAGGGATGAATCCCAGCAGGGCATCAGAGCTCAGAGACTTCAGGGCACCCCTGCCCTCAGGACTGGTCTTTTTTCCAACCAGCTGCTCGTCAGAGGCCCAGGCACCCCAATCCTGACTCCAACTTCCAAGACTGGGATTCTGGGACAACTTAGGGGTAACCAAGACCCTCACACCCCTGTCCTGCCTGGGGGCTCAGTCAGTTCAGTTGCTCAGTTGTGTCTCTTTGTGACCACCCCAGGCTTCACTGTCCATCACCAGCTCCTGGAGCCTACTGAAACTCATGTCAATTGAGTTAGGAACACCATCCAGCCATCTCACTGTCTGTTGTCCTCTTCTCCTGTCTTCAATCTTTTCCATCAGGGAAAAGCATCAGTTCTTCGCATCAGGTGGCCTAAAAGCTGCACCTGGCAGATCATTGAGAGCTTAGTGTTTCTAGTAGGTATGGGTGGAAAGATGAGGTGTGAAGTTCCCACATCTGCAGGGCCTTCGTGTTGCAATGATCTGTGCATTTCACCTGGCCAGTCAGCTCCCCATGTCATTTTCCCAGGAAGCTGAGATTGAGGATTACCAGGCAGAGGTCCTCCCCTTGTGTAACTCTCACTCCCACAGTGAGGAACCCGGCTCCCACCATCTGCCCTTCATCTGTGTGTTGCTCTTTTCCAGGTGGCATGTGCAGAGGTTTCAGCTTTCTTAGCTACTACATCCTGGAAAGAACACTGTAAAATCAAGCCAATTGCTTATGGAAGCTCTATTTTGTCTTTAGTCTACAGATTCTGATCTTTTCCAATGTTAACCTAGCACTTTTTGCCCCATCCCCTACAGTGAGGTTTTTCTATGTATTTCTATTACAGTTAGATGCAATGTCACATTGTATATTCCACTGATTCAGCCAAAATAATGAAATAAGAGTAGATTATGATTAACACCTTGGGCTACACAAATCAGTGGGCTTAGACAAATGCATAGCAACAGATATGCATCCTAAAGTATCACGCGGAATCCTTTGATCTTCCCCACCCCACCTTCTGCTTATCATCTGTGTAGCTTTGCCTTTCCCAGAATGTCATAGATGGGGTCATATTGTGGGCAGCTCCCTCAGATTGGATTCTTTTACTTAACTATAGAAATATATTTAAAGGCCTAGATCTGATAGATAGAGTGCCTAATGAACTATGGAATGAGGTTCATGACATTGTACAGGAGACAGGGATCAAGACCATCCCCATGGAAAAGAAATGCAAAAAAGCAAAATGGCTGTCTGGGGAGGCCTTACAAATAGCTGTGAAAAGAAGAGAAGCGAAAAGCAAAGGAGAAAAGGAAAGATATAAACATCTGAACGCAGAATTCCAAAGAATAGCAAGAAGAGATAAGAAAGCCTTCCTCAGCGATCAATGCAAAGAAATAGAGGAAAACAACAGAATGGGAAAGACTAGGGATCTCTTCAAGAAAATCAGAGATACCAAAGGAACATTTCATGCAAAGATGGGCTCGATAAAGGACAGAAATGGTATGGACCTAACAGAAGCAGAAGATATTAAGAGATGGCAAGAATACACAGAACTGTACAAAAAAGATCTTCACGACCCAGATAATCACAATGCTGTGATCACTGACCTAGAGCCAGACATCCTGGAATGTGAAGTCAAGTGGGCCTTAGAAAGCATCACTATGAACAAAGCTGCTGCTGCTGCTAAGTCACCTCAGTCGTGTCTGACTCTGTGTGACCCCATAGACGGGCAGCCCACCAGGCTGCCCTGTCCCTGGGATTCTCCAGGTAAGAACACTGGAGTGGGTTGCCATTTCCTTCTCTAGTGCATGAAAGTGAAAAGTGA
>NC_059165.1:110235556-110262714 GCF_019923935.1 Bubalus bubalis | reverse complement strand
GCCCTGCCAAGCTGCCAAGTCTGGAGCTGGGTACACGTAGGCTGGGGCTGGGGCTGGGGCTGGGGGGGAGGGGGGCCGAAAGTCGGCAGGCTGACTGGAGGGTTTGGGGCCGCTTCTGGCCGCGCGGGCACCCCTCATTTCCCAGGGCCAAGGGATTCGTTTGCAGAAAATGGGCCTGCAGAAGTCGCCCTGGGCCTGACAGCCCAGAGGCCGGGCGGCCGGGCGGGCTGTCGAATGGGCGCCGCAGAGGCGCCAGCACGGTGGGTGATCCGGACGGCCACGGCTTCTGATATCAGTGCCTGTCTGCCCTTTGCTCCCCTAGATATGGTTTCAAAACCGAAGAGCTCGGCACCCCCAGCGGAGCCCAAGCGGGCCCGGCAACGGCCGGGCCCAGGGGCCCAGCGGCGCATCAGCCACGACGACTCCTGCTCCAGAGGACCGAAGGGCCCCACCCGCTGTCCAGAGCACCTCTCCTCCCCTTCGCCCCTCTCAGCCACAGGAGAGCATGCCACCCTTGGCTGCAGCTGCTCCTTTTGGGGCCCCCACTTTCTGGGTGCCCGGGACTGCCTCTGGGGTCTGTGTGGGCCAGCCGTTGATGATCTTCATGGTCCAGCCCAGCCCGGTGGCTCTCCAGCCAAGTGGGAGGCCACCGCCTCCTCCCCGGGGAGCAGTTCCCTGGGCCGCGCGCTCCCCTGCCGTCACGGCCCCCGGGCAGCCCGGGCAAGGGGCCATCCCGCCGCCTCCACAGCCGGAGACACACATCCCGCGGTGGCCGGAGTCACCCTACGGTGAAGGCACGGCCCCTCCGCTAGAGCCACAGCCCCAGCCCCCCAGCCTTCCGAGCTCGACGAGCCTCCTAGATGAGCTCTTGGCGGCCACGGGCGCCCCGGACACGCAGGCGCCCGCCCCGGGGGCCGCTGCCGACGAAGGGGTGGACCCTGCCCTCCCAGGGCCACCCAGCTTCCTAGACGAGCTCCTGGCGGCCACGGGCACCCCGGACACGCCGGGGCCTTCCACGCGGGCCTCTGTCGTCGCAGCGCAACAGCCGGCTCTCGCCGGCACGCCCAGCCTCTTAGAGGAAGTCTTGGCTGCCACGGGCATCCGCGCCACGCCGGGGCCTTCCCTGGGGCCCTCTGCCGATGAACGAGCACACCTCGCCCTCCCAGGCGAGCTCCTGGCTGCCCCGGGCCTCCCGGGCTCGCCGGGTCCTTTTCCGGGGTCCTCTCCCGCCATCGCAGGGGCCCACCCAGCCCTCCCCGGGTCACCCAGCCTCCTAGAGGAAATCTTGGCTGCCACGGCCATCCAGGACACGCCCTGGTCTTCTCCGGGGGCCCCTGCGGGGGAAGAAGGAGTTGAGGCCACCCTGGCAACACCCCTCAGTGAGGACGAGTACCAGGCCCTCCTCGACATGCTGCCAGGCTCCCCAGGCCCTGGGGCTTAGAGGGAGAGGAAGGAAGGGGCACCTTCTCCCCCTAGCCACGTTCAGGTCTCCTTGCCTGGGATGTGGGGCCATGGAGCTCGGGGAAGGGCGGGTGGGTGGGAGCTGCTTTGTGTGGGAAGAGGAGAGAATCCAGACGGGATGTCTACCGACCACTTTGGGGACGGAGCCGAGTGCTGGACCTTTGGGAAGCTGGGCCCCACCCCAAACAGGGACACCCTACCTGAAGCCTCAAGTACTCCCTGCATGGCAGTGACCAGGAGGCTGCCTCAGAGGGAACATTCCATGGACCCAGTAAAGACACCCCGTGCCAGGCACAGGTTCTTTGTGTCTGGCTCTTCTGTCTTCTGGTCCCATCTTTCCAGCAGCCCACACGGGAGAACTCCTTCCCTATGCCAGGGGCAGCAGAGGGAGGGGGAGAGGGAGACAGGGGAGTGAGAAGGTGGAAGGTTGGGAGATGCAAGGTGGGAGGGGGCCGAGTGGGTGGGGGACGAAGGGAGAGAGTTGGGGAAGGCTGAGTGGGAGAGGGGGGTCGGGGGAGGTGGGGGTGGGGGTGGGGGTGGGAGTGCGGGTGCGGGGGGCAGTGCCCGCATCTGGGACTCAGCTTCAAGCCCCCGGCACACCCTGCAGGTATCCCTAGAATGCTGCGTCAGGGACACGTTTCCCTGGGTTTCAAGGTGCCTGTTCTGGGCGGGTGTCCGGAGGTCAGATCCTCAGAGCCAGCAGTAGGGACCTACCCACACAACCGCTTTCACGACCAGACTCCCTGTCCATGTGTGCCCACACGCCCGGTGGTAGATCTGCAAAGGCCCGTCATCTCCGTGTCTCTCTCTGACCCTCACAGTATAGTGACTGAGCTCGCCCTGCCACCAGCATCCTCCCGTCACCCGCAGACATACAGATGTACGTGCTTTACTTGCAAACCCGTTCCTGAGCTCACAGGCCCAATGGTTTCCAAGTACATACGAACCCCTGCCTGTTCTCACGTGAAGCCCCGTGGTGGGTTTAGAAGCCCGGGTGGCCAAGGCATACATCGGCCCAGACGGTTGGGTGGGTGGGTGGGGTGCTGCTGTGGCTCGTTCGTTTCTTTTCAGTTCACTCTTTTCACCCTGTTCACAGCGAAAAGAGAAGCGCCTCTCATCGTCCATCCCCCGCGGTGCTTCACGCCGCCTTCTTCCTCCTTTGTCTGCTCCGGCCTCCTGATCTCCTCCTCCTCCTCCTCCTCCTCCTCCTCCTCCTCCTCCTCCTCCTCCTCCTCCTCCTCCTCGCCGCCCTCCGTCTCTTTGAGAAAGCACACACTCTTTCCATGTCCCCTTGTTGGCGCACGGGCGAGGGCTCCGTTGTGTCCAGAACGTCCATGCTTCCTCCCTTGGCTTAGTGGAACCTCCTCCCTAACAGTAGCGGGGGTACACTGTCTGTCCCCTTTCGCGGGATCTCCAGGGCACTTGGGCTGGGGCGACGTGGGCCTCAGGCTCCACATGAAAAAGCCCCAAATGGCGTGAGCTGCCGTTCGAGACGCTGGACCTTCACGTCTCTGGCCGGAGCCTTGAGCTCCAGGCCACTCAGAGCCCTGGGGGTGGCGGTCTGGGACTGCTGCAGGGACAGGACGCCAAGAGGGCACGGAGGCGTTGGGGAGGGGCGTGGGAAACGGAGGCAAGGAAAGCGAGGGATCTAGGTGGAGGCACTGGAGAGAGCGTCCAGTGTCCCGCCATGCCTCGCAGGAGCGGGCGGGGGCAATCGAGGCCAAGGGACGTGTGTGGAATGTGAAAAGGCGGGAAAACCCAGCGCGGTTTGGAAGGCAAGGCAGTTTGGGAAAGGGGGCGTGGCCGGCCACGTCAAAGGGACCCAGGGGAATTCCCGGGCAGTTCGCTCTGTGGGCACTGCTGACGGCCCCTGGGCCCGGGGTTGATCCCACCCGCTGCGTGGGAGGGCCACAAACCAAAGCCCCCGAACTGCCCGCCCAGCCCAGCGGCGGACCTTGGGGGTCTGGGGCACGGGCCCGGCCCGTGAAAGCCCACTGGCTCCCCGGGATTCTTGTCCAGGGTCTCTCCTGGGAAAGAGGCCAGGGGCGCCCCCTCCATCGGACGCACCCGCCCCTATTTACATAAATAGGGGCGGAGCCGCCTCCCGCTCTCCAAAGTCCTGAGCCGCTGGGTCCCGGCCCACTAGGTCAGCAGTCTGCAGCGTCCGTGCGGCTCTCCCGCCATGGCTTCGTCCGGCTCCTCCAGCACCTCACGCGGTACGTTTGCCCTCGGTCCCTGGGGTCGGATCGCGTCTCAGGGGACCCGTGGATCGCCTCGGCCACGGGTTCACGGCAAACGGGTCGGCCCACCACCGAGAATGGCAGGGACCGATCGGCTGGGGCCACGGTTCCCAGGAGTCAGGTGTGCCCAAAGGGGCATCGTTTGTTCGTCTTGCTCCTTTGGCACACACGTGGCTTCTCCCTTGTCTTTTCTGGGAAGACGGTGTGGTTTGACGGGGGTTGGGGGTGGGGGGTGTGGGGTTGCGGGGGCTGGGATGGGGCCCTTTATCCTCATCTTCCTGCGGGAATGGGAGTCGGGGAGCTCTGGGGCTTTGCCTCCTTCGGTGGCTTCCTCCCCACAATGGCCTGGTGCCTTCTGCCATTGAGGGTTGGGCCTCGCTTCGCTTCCCTTTCCTTTTCCGCTCCTGGCGGCAAATATGGCCCGTGCTCCGCGTTAGCCCGGAGAAGCCAGGTCCCCTCCCGCCGGCATCCTGATGGAGGGAAATCTGGGAGAAGCCCCATCCAGACCTTTCCCGGGCATCTCCCCCAGACGGGTGGGAACACGCGGCAGGATAGTGTTGTGGTCTTCGGCGGGCGGGACTTCTTGCCGCCTCTGTGTCGGGGCTGGGTTTGGTTTCCTTTCTGCCTGCTGGCGTTTCTTGCATTCCGGCCTGGGTGGGGGTCGGGGGTACCGCCCTTGCCTCTCAGCCTGGCTGTCGGGGTGTAGCCAAGCGACTTCCAGATGCACACCCGTGCCCGGGCTCCCGGCTCTGCTCAGGCACAGGGGCAACTGCCCCTGGGCGGGGAGCACGCTTGGGCTCCTCCGCCGAGTCCTCCCCCAGGTGCTCTGGTCTGAGACGCTTCCCTTTCTTCTCTCCTTCCACAGGCCCCATCGCCACAGGATCTCGAAGGAGGAGGCTCGTTCTGAAGCCGAGCCAGAAGGACGCCCTGCAAGCGCTCTTTCAACAGAACCCCTACCCTGGGATAGCGACCAGAGAACGACTGGCCCGAGAGCTCGGCATTGACGAAAGCAGAGTCCAGGTAGGCCCCCGCCTCTCCACCCGGTCTCCCTTTCAGGCTCTCCATGCCGATCCAAGGCAGCTCAAAGCATCTGGCGGCCTTTCTCCTGAGAAGGAATTCTCTCTGTTTGCCCCTAGGTCTGGTTTCAAAACCAACGAAGAAGACGGTCAAAGCAGAGCCGATCGCCGTCTGAACACGTGCACCAAGAAGGGGAAGGGGGGCCAACGTCGCCTCCTCGACCTCAGTCTTCCTCTCAAGGTAACTTAGCCAGCGTTCTCTCCAAAGGCAAGTCCCCCAGAGGGGGTCCCGAACCCTCCCCCTCTTGCCAGAGAATTCTCTCTGCTGGTGGATGAGCACGGGAGGCCCAGAAACACCAAGGGGGCGGGGGAGGCGGGGGGGGGGGGGTGGGGGTGTGTGTGTGTGCGGGAGGAGGGGGAAGGTGAGGAGGAAACAGGGCTCTGTGGTTGCTGCCCCCATCAGTGTCCCAGATCGGGGCAAGACGGCCCCAGCCGGCGTGGGCGGGCAGCAGTGCTCCCCCTTTGCACCCCCTCCCCAGCCCCCGTCGGGAACCTTAGGCTCCGGCTGCCCGGGCAGCCTTGGCCGAGGAGCACGCTTTCAGGGCACTCGGCGGCAAGGCCGGAGGAGGGGAGAGACACACAGGGACATGCACGTGTGGGGAGTGTGCGTGTGTGCGCGTGCACACGCACGCGTCCACGATGGACCCAGGCACGCGATCCATCTGTGGGTGTATTCCTTAGAGCCCTGCCCCGGCGGCAGAGCCACCTGTAGTGATTCAGGGGTGTGGGACTCCCCCTCCCCTCCACACCGTCTAGGGTATCTGTGCCGTGAACGTTCCACGGGCCTTAACGTCCTCTCCTCTCGGTGTGTTCTTTCGTGGGTAGAAGCCTCGGCCAGAGAGGCCCGGAGAAAGAGGACAGTCATCTCTCCTTCTCAGACAAGGATCCTCGTGCAAGCCTTCACGAGGGATCGCTTCCCGGGGATTGCCGCCAGGGAGGAACTGGCTCGTCAGACGGGAATCCCAGAACCTCGCATCCAGGTAAGCTCTCCAGCCAGCGCGTGGGCCCAGGACGTGGCCCAGGAGTAAGGAGGGTTCAGCCCTGCCAAGCTGCCAAGTCTGGAGCTGGGTACACGTAGGCTGGGGCTGGGGCTGGGGCTGGGGGGGAGGGGGGCCGAAAGTCGGCAGGCTGACTGGAGGGTTTGGGGCCGCTTCTGGCCGCGCGGGCACCCCTCATTTCCCAGGGCCAAGGGATTCGTTTGCAGAAAATGGGCCTGCAGAAGTCGCCCTGGGCCTGACAGCCCAGAGGCCGGGCGGCCGGGCGGGCTGTCGAATGGGCGCCGCAGAGGCGCCAGCACGGTGGGTGATCCGGACGGCCACGGCTTCTGATATCAGTGCCTGTCTGCCCTTTGCTCCCCTAGATATGGTTTCAAAACCGAAGAGCTCGGCACCCCCAGCGGAGCCCAAGCGGGCCCGGCAACGGCCGGGCCCAGGGGCCCAGCGGCGCATCAGCCACGACGACTCCTGCTCCAGAGGACCGAAGGGCCCCACCCGCTGTCCAGAGCACCTCTCCTCCCCTTCGCCCCTCTCAGCCACAGGAGAGCATGCCACCCTTGGCTGCAGCTGCTCCTTTTGGGGCCCCCACTTTCTGGGTGCCCGGGACTGCCTCTGGGGTCTGTGTGGGCCAGCCGTTGATGATCTTCATGGTCCAGCCCAGCCCGGTGGCTCTCCAGCCAAGTGGGAGGCCACCGCCTCCTCCCCGGGGAGCAGTTCCCTGGGCCGCGCGCTCCCCTGCCGTCACGGCCCCCGGGCAGCCCGGGCAAGGGGCCATCCCGCCGCCTCCACAGCCGGAGACACACATCCCGCGGTGGCCGGAGTCACCCTACGGTGAAGGCACGGCCCCTCCGCTAGAGCCACAGCCCCAGCCCCCCAGCCTTCCGAGCTCGACGAGCCTCCTAGATGAGCTCTTGGCGGCCACGGGCGCCCCGGACACGCAGGCGCCCGCCCCGGGGGCCGCTGCCGACGAAGGGGTGGACCCTGCCCTCCCAGGGCCACCCAGCTTCCTAGACGAGCTCCTGGCGGCCACGGGCACCCCGGACACGCCGGGGCCTTCCACGCGGGCCTCTGTCGTCGCAGCGCAACAGCCGGCTCTCGCCGGCACGCCCAGCCTCTTAGAGGAAGTCTTGGCTGCCACGGGCATCCGCGCCACGCCGGGGCCTTCCCTGGGGCCCTCTGCCGATGAACGAGCACACCTCGCCCTCCCAGGCGGGCTCCTGGCTGCTCCATGCCTCCCAATTCTCACCTTTCTCACTTTTTCCCATTCACAAACCCTTCTTTCCCAAGCCAAGGGATCCATTTGCAGAAAATGCTGCAGTATAAATCACCCTGGACCTTACATACCAGAAGCCATGCTCCCAATCAGACTTTCTTTTCGTTGCTTCAGAGGCACCAGCATGGTGAATTGGACAATCACATGTTCTAATGTGCCTACCTACCTTTGCTCCACTAGATATGTCCTCAAAACTGTAAAGTTCAGCACCCAGGAGAGTCCAGCACCATGCACCCTTTTCAAGTTTACCTGTACCAGGTGTTCTTTAGACATGCATGGTTAATGTTTGAAACAAACATATATTACTGATAGAGTCAACCAGATAAGGGAGTGAACACATGGAACAGGCATGCCATGATGTGAGCTGGGGGATAGTCCCAAGATAGCTGGTAGATAGTTCCAGGATATGACACATTGAAGCATGTGAACCAGAATGCCCAGGAGGTGATTAAGCCAGGAGAGTGTTTCATTAAAGCACTGAGAGGGGTGGGAAACCCAACCAACCATCCAACTTCCACTTCCTGCCCTTGCCAATAATGATCACACACACTCAGTCCTCAGGGTTCACAGTGGTCCACCACTAACCCACCGATGTACAAGGGGAGGACAGCTCCTCAACCCCACCCCCTCACAAGCCCACCTGCCCAGGTGGTCCTGGGAGCCAGGCCACACCAGATATGGCCAATGTACAATCTTAATGTCCATCTTTTCCACCAACCCCAGAGGGATGGGGGATGCTAGGCAGTGAGGACAGGGCATCCAGCCCACACAGACCAGAGACCTGACCCACACTCAGGCAAGTGTATCAGAGCAGGGCTGAGTGGGGGGACAGGGTTCACATATGCTCCCCCTCATCCAGCATGTGACAGCAGTGGCAGACAGGTGGCACCAAAATGGGCAGATGGGGGCCACAGCAGGCCCAGGAAGTGACACCCACCAGGGCACTGCCCTAGGGAACTGCATACAGGGAGCAAACTGAGGCAGATGGACAGAGAGGCACCAACAGGGTGCAGCCACATGAGACCAACACCACAGAACCAACAGTAGAGGTAGGGTGGCCACATACCACCACAAGGGGAATGTCTCAAAGCAACCCAGGAGACACAAGTCATCCACCAGGGTGACCACAGGATCTAGTGAGATCTACCAGAGGCCTCCCAGCACAGGAGCAGTCTCCACAACACACCTGGGACAATGGACTTGCACCCCCCACACTCATGGGGCTCATGCCCACAACCACCTACACACCCAGAGCCACAGCCAGCCAAAGAGAACACTCTCCCACCACATAAGTGCACTGCTCCACCCAGGGACACCATCAGCCAATGGAGAGGCCAGGGAACAATACCCCCATGAGGCAAGGCCAGCTCCCTCCCAGACAGGGGAAGGGAACACAGGCAGTCACACATTCAGGACAAGGAGAAAAGACCAGCAGTGGCCAGGAGGGGCCAGTAAGCATGCATGGCAGGGGCCATAAGTCAGGAGCAGAGGCACCATCTGGGGGCCAGAAAAACACCAAGACATGGCCAGGCCACCAGGAAAACCAGCATGGGATCTCACCACCACCCACACATGAGGGCAGTCCTGCAACACCACCTGGGACACCAGCCAATCCTGGCCATCCCCAGGGCAGGTCCCATAATCCAGCCCTGCCACCAAGGCCTTTCATGCCATCCACCCATCTACCTCCATCAATCCTCAACAGACCTTCTATCTAGTCTGTCCCCAAGGCTCAACATCCTGGGGACATGCTCTCAAGCAAGGCAGCCCAGACTGTGACCACACACTGCCACTGGCTGCAGCCGAGGGGCAAGCACAGGCACAATAGGCTCCTCTTCACCAGTTTGTGGGGCTGGGGAAGCCAGGGCCAACCAGGCATTGCACTCCACACCCCCCTTCCCCATGGGCTCACACCACAGGGCCAGCCACACATATGGCACACACACAGCCCCCCAACTTGCTGTATGCCAAGCAGGGTCCCACAGGACCCTCCCATAACTCAGTGGGGAGGCATGGACCACACTAGACAATGAACAGCACATGGCCTCACCACCAGGCCAGTGCACCCACCCCCACCACAAAGGGGAGGGGATTTTCTGCCCACATGCTCCAGCAATCACCAAGGTGGCAATCACACACTTGGGAGGGACAGCAGCTAGGAGTTCCAGTACCCCAAGCTTCCTTCTTGAATCACTAGAGAAAGTTTGCTCATCATGGGCATGCCATCCCTCATCCCATTATCTCTCTTTCAGGCCCATAGAGGCACTCTACAAGCTGCCAGTCCTCAGCTGGGCAGGATAGGGGGGGGTCTACAGTACAGGTAAGTGGACAACCACACAGGACCATGTGCACAGTCAGGGCCAGTGCAGAACCCACACCCCACCCCCTGCAAGTCCTCATCCATCAGCCTCCACCACAAGGGGAACAGGTATGCATTTCCTACTTTCTGGACACCCCCCGAAGAGAGCCACTCATGGGACATACACACCTCCATGGCAGGCACCCAAGGGGAACACTGGGTTAAGGGAAATGACACCAGCACTCAGTTTCAGGCACCTGAGAGATGACCTGGAGCACTCCAGGGGCACCACCCAGGGTCAAACAAGGCATGCTCACACACCCACAGAGGGTAGACAGTGCAGCCACAACACAGCCCTCCCTACCATGGAGAGGGTAGGAAGGGCTGCCCACAGGACACACACCATGAAGACAAAGCCAAAGCACCTTCTGTGTCAGAAAACCAACAGCCCCACTGATGCCCCAAGGTAGGGGACAGAAGACCAAAGGTCAGGGCCAGAAACTGCACCCAACCTCTGCCTTCCTCATCCTCCCCAGCAGGCAGGGGGAAAGACAGGCAAGGGGCCCCACAGACAGACCAAGAAAAGCAGACACATTCACCAGGAACTCTCATCCCTTATGCAGCACAGCTTAGGCTCAGCCCAGGAAAGCACAACCACACCACATCAATCAGTTGAGCCAAGGTGAAGCTGGGAGGGAGGCACAGCAAGAACAATAACCAGAGGGGCCCACTTTAAGCCTCACCAGCAACCTTCCCCACCACCTCACCTCAGGCAAGAATAGCCAATGATCCCAGAAGGAAAATGCCTGACATGTGGCACAGAACCCACAGAGCAGGGGTTGTCACAGTCACCACCAGGTGCCTGCAGCAGGGAGCAGCAGGGAGCACATGGGGTAGAAGACCCACACTGCCTTACCCTGCCACCTTCAGGTTTCCTGGAGATCAGAGGTGGCACCACAAGGTGGGTCAGCCACACACACCACATAGGAGCCAGCACACAGGCCCAGGCAGTTGGCTCCAGAGGCAAGGGCCAAATTGGGCACCAGCTGGTGGCCCCAAGGCCCAAAGCCCCATGTGCATTCAGAAGCCCAAAATTCTTGGTAACAAACACCAAAGCACACCATGTCAGTACTTATCTGGTGACAAAAAAGGCCCATTAAGGGCGACAAAATGACAGCAGCTGATAGCAGGGCCCATCTATGACTCACAGGGAGGGACCCCGGAACCTTGGCTCAGCCACCTGTCTCCAGCACTATTCCATAAACACCAGGCCTGGAGCTCTCAGGATGGGTCATCTGCTCGACCCATGGGGGTGTGCCAGAGACGGAGGTGAGAACGGGGGAGGGGAGTACGTGGTGGCAAAAGTGGGGACACGGACTCCAAGGAAGAGGGAGCTGGCCAGGGACCCTCTCCCTGCTTCGCCCACACGGGTAGATGTACTGTTCAGTCCGAGTCTCTGAATGGGTTTGGGTTCAATGTACAAAAAGAAAGAACAGTCAGCGAGGCACCTCCAATGAGATGAGCGGGCCCCAACCAAGGACCACGCCTGGGCCCCAGACTTTCCTAGAGGGGACACCCAGGACGGCCCAAGCTGGTCCCCAACTCCTGACTGGAATTTAGGGAGTTGGGGAGGGGTGAGAAAAAGTCATGTCTGACGACTGAGACCCACGAGAGCACACTGAAGGGTCGAGCTCGCCCTCCCCAGCCACCCGAGGAAGCAGGATCCAGTCCATCTACATTTCTGGACCTATCAGGACTTTGAAAAAGAAAACGCATGTGTGCCAGGAGACGCCTCAGGCGACCGGACCCCACAGGGGACTGTACACATGCCCACACTGGCTGGCCTCTCCTGGTGGGGGCCGGCGGGTCCCCACCTCCGGAATGCGACGCGCAAAACACTTGGGTCAGAAAAAACCCGAGGGCCTGGGCCCAGGTGCGCCCTCCAGCGACCTCCACGCCACAGTCCCAGCCGGTCCCACCTCTGAAGGGGTCCGAGGGCAAAGTGAAAGCTCTTGAGGGCGGCCCAGGAGGCCAGACCTCCAAGTCCGAGTCCAGGCGCTCCAGGCAGGGGAGACCCTCTCCCTGCCCACCGTGCCGCCCGGCCCAGGTAGGTCCGGCCAGTCCATCTCTGTGGCCCGCAGAGGCACTGGGAGATGCTGGTTGACCCTGTCAGGCCTCCCCAGATCGTGGACCGTAGCATAGATGGCCGCTACGGCCATCCCCCTCGGAAACCTAAAGAACCAATCTCCAGCGACAGCAGGATGTCCCTAGGCCTCGGCGCCACCGGGACTGTCACTGCCAGCGTAGCTGGTGTCTGAGAGCTCTGCCTCGGGCCCGGTGGCCGAGTCACAACCCTCATGAAGGTCTAGCGGAAGCTCCGGAGGGGAGGGACATTATAAAAGCGGCCGCCAGGTGGCTCCCGACAACCCGCTCGAAAGTCCCGCGGATGGGTCGCAGTCTCAGTACGCCACAGGGCCGGCCGCCCAAATGCCCAAGCTCGGCCCGGAGCCTCCGCCGCTGAGGGACACGAAGAGATGCGACGCGACCCCGGCCACAGAGGAAGGGAGCTGCTGCTGCTGCTGCTAAGTCGCTCAGTCGTTTCCGACTCTGTGCGACCCCATAAATGGCAGCCCATCAGGCTCCACCGTCCCTGGGATTCTCCAGGCAAGAACACTGGAGTGGGTTGCCATTTCCTTCTCCAACACATGAAAGTGAAAAGTGAAAAATGAAAGTAAAGTCGCTCACTCCTGTCAGGAGCTGGGAAATATCTCCTCAGGAGGCTGCTGCCATGAAGGAGACGCACTCCCCCCACGTGATTCCAGGGTGGTAACGGGACATTCCAGGAGACGCCTGTGGCGGGGCTCGCATGGGGTGGTGTCCGCGGAGAGAGGGGCACCAGTGACATCTCAGGCTCCACCAGCCCCCCTCCTCCAAAAGAGGGAGGAAGGGAACGGCAAAGCAAAACCAGGCAAGTGCTGCTCAGAGAACAAAGCAGGACTTTCGAAAGCAGACACAGACAAAGACACTCAAGCTCAGGAGCAAGAAAGGAAAAGAAGAAGATACTCGGACCCCCAACAAGAGAAAGCAAAACTTGATCTGGGTAGAGACCATGACAAAGTTCAAAGACAACAAACACAAGCAGCATGGGTGGGTGGGGAAAGTGCACTTGAGGTCAGAAGAACATGGATTTCAAAATAACTAGCCACAAACACTGGAAAAGCAGGTAGCTGGGTGGTCTGGGGTGGCAAGGCTGTGGTGGTAGGGGGGTGGGGCGGTGGGGGCCGGGGGTGTGGGTTGAGGGCTGTGGCAGTGAGGAGGACGGAGTCAATAGGGATCCACTAAATAAACCCTGGGTTCCATGACAACAGCCAATTACATGAATAAACTTTTTGAAGTAGAACAGAAATGAAATGAAACAAAAGCACCAGGCAGAAAAGTCAAGTTGTAGAACAGCTCTGGCAGCTTAAACGTCAGAGTGAGAAAGAGAATGCATACACATGTGCATATACGTGTGTACATATATATATGCACGCATATTTGTGTCTATATATACGTACACACATGCATATAAACAAATACGTACAAAGGGTATGCTCACGTACACTCATGTGTCTGTATGTGCACATATATGCCTAGGCGTTTATAGTGTGTGTGTATGCTTGTGTGTATATACGTATACACAGGCATATATACACATATGTACACTGATATACACATGCTCATATGGGCAGATGCATACACACATACATATAAATAAATGAGGACATGTCAATGCATATAGATGTACACGTGTGTATACGTGTGATGCATATGCACAGGTGTGTATGCATGTATATGCGTACAGGTATGTGCATGCTTACATATACACATACCTGTGTGTGTATATGCACACATATATGTACACATGTATACATACATATGTACACACACATAGACGTCTACATATAGTGTATGTCCACACAGATGTATGAGTGTATACATGTATATATATACACAAGTATATATAAGTAAACATACATGCATGTATGTATGTACAGGTGCACATGTGTGTATATAGTACATATACACAGATTGATGGGCATAGATGCACACACATATGCATATGCAAACACGCATGTACATACATTACGCTCACGTGTATACATGCACATACATGTAAGTCATTGTACATGTGCATATGTGCATATATACACATGTGTCTATGTAGATGTTTATGTGTGCGCGTGTGTGTGTATATAGGTGTATATATGCACATATATATACTCACAGACATACACGTACATACAAGGATGGAAACACGCATCTATGTGAGTGTGTGTGTGTGTGTGTGCATGTGAGTGCATGCCCGTATATATGGGGAAGGCGCAAGCATTTTGCAAAAGGGGCTTTTCTGTCCAAAACTGATCAAGGCATCAGACAACTCAACCTCCAAAAGAGAAACAAGCCCTGATGAGTGAAGTGGGCAGGAGGCCCAAACACCTTTATTCAAAACAAAGGTAGAACAGACAGACACACAGAAGCACAAGGTAGAAAACAAATCAATGGCAGGGCTGGACTGGGCTGGGGCTGCAGGGGTGGGGGGTGGGGGCAGGCTCACAGAAGCACCCTGGCACATTTATCTGGACAATGATAATTCTAATTCAGAGGGGAAAGGCCCAGGAGCTGGAATCACAATTGTGACAGCAAGTTCAAAATATCAGAAGACAGTGGCTTCTGATAGATCAAACGTGTCTTTTCTGCAGCTGAGAAAAATGGTGGCGGACTCAGAGAGATCAGATCTCATCACCTGGCACCTCACAGAGAGAGAAATCATATCACTAGGGAAAAGAGTCCTGTGATCCCTCGGAACACTCCACCAAAGATTCCGCATTTGACCCAATCCACCAACTCTACGGAGTGCCCACAGAGGGGACAAAGAAGAAATGGACCTATTTATGTGTGGTATCGACACCTATACCTAGGTAGACATCTGTACAAACATAATGATAGAACTCCCTGTGTGCCTACGCCTATATCTATCTATTCATGTGCACGTGTGCACATGTGCATGCAGACACACACACACACACACACACACACACAGAGGAATGGGACTCAACCACCAGAAGGGAATGAAATCTCATAGTCTGCAGGAACTTGGAGAGAACTTTAGAGGATATTATGCTAAATGAAATACCTCAGATCTGTCATTTCCATGAGAACCTACCAAACGATACATGGTGAACAGAACAGAACAAAACAGAAGCAGGGTCATAGATACCACAAAGGAACACATGGGTGGTGGCCAGAAGAGGGAGGGGAGGAACTGGTGGTGGGGATGGGGTTGGGGAGAGAATTAGTGAGTGCCACTGGTGAGGGAGACAGACAAAGCGGTGCAACCTTCCACTTATGAAATAAATGAGTCAGAGGTAAGTCATGACACCAAATATCATTTGCCATGACACCAAGTCACTAACTAGATGTATCCTGGTGATCGATGTGTCATGCACTACACTAAAAAATCTCATCTGTACAGCTGAAAATTAGTGGGGGAACCAAAAAACAAACAAAAAACAAAAAAGGAAAGAAAGAAAGAAGGAAGGAAGGAAGGAAAGAAGGCAAAAGAAAATGTTGTCAGTCAGTTAGACGTCAATTTGAGAAGAGTGGGATTTGGGGGAGGGGTAGAGAAACTAGGGTGAGAAGGAAGAGGAGCAGGAGGAGGAGAAAGAAAATGACCAATTGTCTTGAGGGGGAGAGGGAGAGAAAGGATCCAAAGAGTGGACAGGACGGTCAGGTGAGTGCCATAGGGAAAGGAAATGAAGCCAACGAACACACTCCCAATGGTGGTTTTGTTCAGTCCAAGATCAAGATGTGGATAGCACGGTGTCCTCCAGCACACAGCAACACACAGGCCTCACTTGGCGGGGAGTTCAGGATAACCCTGAAAGCTGAAACGGACAAAAGAAGCCATCACGTTCATCCATGGCTGAAAAGTACCATCATCCCACGACATTCAAAAACCCTATCAAACCATTGAAAGACTTTCTCACTCACGGTTAAAAATGTAGAGAACAGAAAAGGAGCGAAACGATGGTGGATGGATGGATGGATGGATGGATGGATTTCCATGACAGTCTAATTATGGAAACCATTGACTTCTGTCATTGACATCCGATTCACTTTTGCAAAGAATCTGTCTTGCCTTCTCAGCCTGGTGTCTTTCCTATGTCTGGATGATTCCCTCCCCCACCCCCGACTCCCAGCTTTAAGATCAGCCTCCAAAACGAAGCCCTTTGTGCTCTCAAGGTCCCTCCAGCACTCTCTCTTTGGAGTGCCCTTCTGAAAGGGAACGTTTTCACCCAAGTCATCGCCCTGAGACAGCTTCAGCCTGTCCCTCCCCACCCCCTCCCTCCCACCCCCACCCCAACCCCCGCCTCCCTCCCTCCTGCTGCTCTTCCTCGTTCTCTGAACTCTTGAGCTCTCCTCGCACTGGCCTCTCACCATACACGGTGGCAGTGTTGGCCTAGGTATGCTCAGGTGTCTCCTAACCGCATCCAAGTGGACTTCCACTGTTTCTCGGCTGCGTCGTTCTGGGACCATTTTTTCCTGGCCTTTTCCACGGGTAGGGGAGACCCGGACAGGCTGGGGCCAGGCGGGGTGGGGGAGCCTGCATGTGGGGGGAAGGGTGGGGACAGAGAGGAGGAGGAGGAAGATGAGCAGTTTGGGGGCAAGTTTTGGGCTTCCCACAGTTAGAACTGTTCACCCATTGTGGAAACAGGCGTCTGAAACACCGGGGGTTTCAGGCTTTCAGTGCAATGTCCACAAGCCATAGCAATTGAAACTTGTTCACACTGGAGCCGCCGCCGCCGTGCAGAGGGAGATCTCATCCGGCTCCACGGGTCCTTCCCGTGAGTAGGCCGGGATCTCAGGAAGCACAGACATCCAGAGCGTTGAGTGCACCTGACCGTCACGCTCTCAGAATCCAAGTGAACCAGAAGGGAGGGTCCCTCACGTGTGGGTTTGTCTTTCCATCGGAGGCATCCTCTCTTGGAGCCGATTAGGGTCCCGCGGGCCCCGTGGAGCAGAGAGGACAGAGAATGCCCTTCGGTCCCCTGCTCCTCCCACGCGCACGCGCGCGCGCACGCTCCCCAACGGTCCTAGGAACATCCTGCCCCAGAGGAGCGTGCCGGCCACAACCCACCTACACGGAGACGTCCGTGTCCGTCCGTGTCAGTCATCCTCGTCCAGAGTCCCCCGTCCGTCTGCCCTCGCCTTCACGCCTGGCACTGTCCGTTCTGTAGGTTCGTATCGAACCTGCCCGGAGCCCGGCGGCATCTTCCCGGATCAGGGATCGATCGAAAACACCCTGTCCCCTGCCTCCTCGGCAGGTGGATTCTTCACCACTGGACCACCAGGCAGGGAAGTCCCTTCACAGCCTTCTAAAATCATCTACCCCGAAACAGTCCACGTCGTCCTCCAAATCATGGCACCATCACGACTGAAATGAAGGAAAATATGTTCGTTCAAGAATGTCTTCACTCCTCAGTGCTTCTTGCTTTAGAACCACAAAGGCCTCTCTCTCTCTCTCTCTCTCTCTCTCTCTCTCTCTCTCTCTCTCACAGACACACACACACACACACACACACACACACACACACGAACAGAGGTGGGCTCATAGTCCAAAAGAAACCAACGTTTGTGTGTATCCATCCCACTTGTTGTGGCTGTCGTGCCGTCGCTCGTCCAAGACGCTGATCTACTATGGAATCCGATGTCTTCTTCTCTAGGACACGTCGAGAGGCAGCAAGCGTGCCGGTTTGTGAGAACCGAAGGTCAACCCGGCATGATGGAGGCCAGCCAGGTGTGGGCTCAGAGGCCCATCGAGATTCGAACTCCAGTTCACGGAGGGGAGCGGTGGGAACAGGAGTGTGGACTGCGAGTCCGATCCTCACCGTACCAAAAGGCAACATCATCCCCTTCCTCCCTCATCGGCGTCTGCACGGCTCCTCCTGGCCTCAGGGATCCCATTGAAAGGACGTACAGGTTGTGTCCTTTTCCCTGGCCCGATCGTTTCGAAACCCTCCAAGAAAAAGCGGTGACGTCAAGAGATCCGCCTCGAGTTCGGGACCGGGGCTTCCCCGGGGGCCCCGTGGCAAACCACCCCGTGCCCAGGCAGGAGACATGGGTTTCACCCCCGGTCCGGGAAGAGCCCACACGCTGCCCATATGCCTCGGTGATGGAGTCTGTGTTCTAGATCCTGGCCGCTGCGAGTGTCGAGCCCACACCCAGCAGCCACTGAAGCCCACGTGCCCCAGTGCCCCCGCGCCCCAAGAGGAACCACAGCCACGAGAAGCCCAGACGCACGACCGTAGAGCGGCCCCCTCTCTCCACAGAGAGAGAACAGCTTGCACGGCCATGAAGACCCAGCACGCCCCCACAGACGTCAAAGACGGCCAATGATCATCCAGCGAGACGGCCTAAGATCGGACGCGATCGGCCAATACCTAGTCCTATCCCTCGGGAAGCTCCCTGAATCTTCTGTAGATACACCTAAAGAAACCCCAGCTCTCCGTGCCGTCGGAAGCGCGGGAAGCTCTCCGTACAGTGCCGAGAGCACCGTGGAGACGTCACCCTCGGGCCCCGTGAGCCTGACTGTTCTCACGAAATCCCTCACAGTCCGGGCTCTGGAGATCGGCCCGCGCGGACCTGCAGACGACGCACGGCCATCCCTCTCGGCTCCCTGCGTGCTCACCGGCCCAGGTGTGCCGTGCCCCCAGCCTCTGCTCGCATCTCCTGGGCCTGTCTCCCCCATGCTGCTCCACGGACTTGGAATCATTCTCCCCTCTCGTCTGACACGTTTTCTCTTCTGTTCGACCATGTCTGGCTCCCCAGGCACCACTTCCCCTCGTTCTTCTCTTCTCATCCCACTCGTCTCGTGGAACTCATTCTATGCGTCTCCGCTCCGTTCCCTAAGGACTCTGTCATCACCCCACTCATCTGGGGATCGACCGGCACCTAGGCAACCCCGGCCCGTGACAACCGTGGTTCCGTGTCTATCGAACAACCTGCCGACCGCAGGGGGCGTGTGGACGCGAACGAGCCGTGGAAAGCTGGCACCGGGGAATCATCCCGCGGACACACCCTCTGGTTCCACGGTGCTCTCGGGAGCGTTTGGGTCGTCGTCGTCGTCGTCGTCGCCGTCGCCGTCTTCCCTAAGACGTATGCAGTCGCTTTGATTCCCACGGCGTCTATGGGCAAAGAACGGATCGTTCCCCGGATCTCCGGAGAAGGCAATGGCAACCCACTCCAGTCCCCTCGCCCGGAAACTCCCGTGGGCGGAGGAGCCCGGTAGGCCGCAGTCCATGGGGTCGGGAAGAGTCGAACACGACTGAGCGACTTCCCTTTCGCTCTTCCCTTCCAGGCATTGGAGAAGGCCGTGGCAACCCACTCCAGCGTTCTCGCCTGGAGAACCCCAGGGACAGGGGGGAGGCTGGCGGGCTGCCGTCTACGGGGTCGCACAGAGTCGGACACGACGGAAGCGACTTAGCGGCAGCCGCAGCAGCAGCGACCGGATCACCTCAGAAGGACTTAGAAACGAGTCGTGGTTGAGAAATGATGGATCCTGCCAACAATCTCACTTCGGGGTATACATCGAAGGACATGAACACCTGAATCTCAGAGAGATATCTGCACTCCCATGTCCTTCGCAGCATCATTCACAATAGTCAAGATATGGAAACAGCCTAAGTGTCCATCAAGGAAAGAATAGATAAAGAAGATACATGATCCAGATAGAGATAGATTGAGAAGTAGATATAGATGTAAAATTAAGCAACAGGAATGAAAAAATTCTTCTATTGTGATAGCATGGATGTTACTTAGGGAGTGATGTCACATGAATAAGTCAGGTAGAGAAAGAAAAATAGTTTCTAATGTCACTTACATGCCATGACAATCTAAAAAAATGAAAATTACAATAACAGAGCGGCTAGGGGAGGGAGAAATGGGAAGATGTTGATGTAAGGGGAAAAAACTTCTTGTATAAGGTAAATATAACAAATAGCATTGTGATTATAATGGATGGTATTATTATTATAGTAGTATAATATTAGAAAGTTGTCACAACAGTTGACATGAATAATTCTCCTCCCATACAATTGAAGAAGGAAATGGCAACCCACTCTAATATTCTTGCCTGGAAAATTCCATGGTTGGAGGAACCTGGTAGGCGACAGTCCATGGGGTCGCAAAGAGTTGAACTTGACTGAGGGACTTCACTTTCTTTCACATACAGCAATGATATTTATGGGTTGTGATAAAGCTATTAACTACCTCTTTGGTGGTAATTATTTTGCAACATAAAAATGCATCAAGTCACCATTCTGTGCCTGTTAGAACTAAAGGATGTTATATGTCCTTAACTAAGGAAACTATATTTCAATATGCCTGGAAATTAAAAAAATAAAATCACCTAGTTTTATTATCTTTCAATTAATAGTCAGCATTGGCTGCAAAAAAAAAAAAAACAACTTTATTTGGGGGTCTTAGATATTGCCATTCAGGGACACAGATTTCAATAAAACCAAGGGAATGTTCCACAGAAAAGAGTCAGGGGCTTAGAAAGCTGAAACTCATGAGGTTGTAAAGCCACCTGAGAGTAATTATGATTTGCTGTCATGCAAAACAGGAAATATTTCTTCTTAAAGAGTAGACTGTCACAAGTTATTTAGGGAAAGGGGAGAGTATGATAGGTATTTTGAATTTCAGGAACACTGTTTAGATGATCTGGAGGCCTCTGTTACACAGTAAGTGCTCAAAGTTTACATTCCATCCAGACTGAGACACAGACCTCTTCCTCAATGGCCTCCTGTCTCTATTTTGGCAAGCTCTCTTAACACTTTGATTTTTCTTTCACATATCATACCTTTTTGCATTTAAAGATATCATTAAATAATTTTATAAAGAGATCTGATTTATATTTTTAGAGATTATCAGAATTAGACATGATCACTATCTGTTGCGTGGTTTCAGGCACTAAAAACCAATATGGGGATAAATTCAGAATCTCTCTTTGCCATAGAGAAAGGATGTGTATGGCAAATGATGCCACAGGATTGGTGAGTTCCTCTGATTCAGCACTCCCTCGACTTGGCTGTGGTTTTGGTTTGGTTTTGTTCTGTTTTTGCTTTCGGATCCACATGATTTCTCTGGATAGGGCAACCAATCAAAGCTAAAATAAATTGAGTCTGTGTGAATCCTATTCATGCAACAAATGGGGATATCAACAACCTCCACGTGGATCCATAAAAATGGCCTTTTTGTGTTCAAGAGAATCATTTTGTGTTTTCTGGGTGCACTATTTGCTGTCCATTTTTTCACATCCCTTTCGGGCATGGCTGATGGAGACGGGCACCAAGCAGCAGGGCAGCAATCTGGCATCTCGGCCTAGAGCAGTTTCACAAGTGAGATCTCAGAACCAGAAACTGGGCCGAGACAGCCATCCCCCCATCCCTCCCCGGGCCCCCCTCGGTGGCCAGGGGTGGGGGTGGAGGGGTGGGGGTGGGGAGATGGGGGTGGGGGGGGCAAGGGGGAAACTGGGCTAGGGGTTGGGGGCATGCAAGGCAAGGGGACCGTCCAGGTCCCCCTGAGACATGAAGGCAGGTTCTGTTCCACTGAGAACTTCCTGCCTTCAGGCGTGTGAGAGGAGCAGGTTTCTCTCCAATCCACGGCCACGCATCATTTTCCGCCCCGTTCAAACACACAGACAAACACGTGTGTGTTTCTCTCGGCTTGTTTTCTGGCCGAGGCCAAAGACCTCTTCAAGCGTGTCCAAAGGATCTGACAGGATGGGAGGGTGCAGGTCAATCCATGTGTCAAGAGATCCAGAGAACCTGTCACAACTGTGACTCGGGCCTTTTTCAGAAACGGGCCCATCTGGAGGATTCCCTGGACAGGAGTCACCCCAGAAGTTTCCTTGAAGGGATCGAGTTGCAGGAGTCGGGGACGTGGCCCCGCCGCCGCCGCCGCCTCCAAAGGGCCTCCTCAGCCCGGCAGGCCGGCAGGCCCTGCAGGCAGGGGCTATTGTCTGTGGGCCCCACCCCCACCTTCCCCCACCCTCCCCCTGCAGGGCCTCGTCGGATAGCTTCATTCAAATGCAGAAAGCTTTCCAGTCAAGTCAGAGCCTCTGACTTCGCCTCGAGCTTCTCTCTATTGAATGGTGATCCGCCCCACCCAGCCATTCCACGTCTCCACCTTGAGACGGCCCCTTCGGCCCCGCGCGGAGGAAGGGGGCTGGGGGATGGGGAGGGAGGCCGAGGGACAGACTCGCCTACGTGTCAGGCCAAAGGAGTCTCCTCCTTTGTGTAACCCAGGAAACCCGGGTCATGCATGTGAGGATCACGGACGGACGTGCGTCGAAGCAGCCACCGTCCCTTGACATCTTCCCTTCCGCGGGAGGAGGTTTTCCTTCCTGCCTGCCTTCAGAGAGACAGAAAAGGAGGGAGGGGCAGAGCGTTCCTCTGGCGCTGGCCGGCTCTTAAGTCACTTGACTCCAAAACACTCCACAGGGCACGGAGGTTCACGTGCAGTGGGGTGGGGTGGGGTGGGGTGGGGTGGGGACGGCGGCCTACTCCGGACCCCACCAGTTTTCCCTCCTCTTGACCCTTGCCTGGAACCCATGAAAAGCTGAGCTGGTGACTGTGTGTGAGTGCATGCATGTACGTGTGTACGTGAGAGACGGCGCGTGTGCGTGTGCGTGTGCATGGACGTGAGAGAAAAAGAAAGGAAAGAAAAAAAAAAAAAAAAAAAAGGAAAGGAAAGAAAGGGAAAGAAAAAAAAAAAAAAAATCCAGAAGGCAGGAAGGAGGGAAGGGCGAAATAGGTTAGTTCGTAGGGGCCTCCGTGTCACAGCAAGAGTTTCTGAGCACAGATCCTCCATTCAGGGAAACAGTGATCGTATCTCCTCTCAGGAGGCCGTGATGTCGATGGACGGGTGCGGGAAAGCAGGCCTGGGGTGCAAGCCATCAGGTATTCCGCCCCCCCCCCCCCCCCGAGGCACTTGTAAGGAAACCAAGGAAACACACAGGTTCATCCCTGGAGCGGATTCGAGAAACCAGTCGGCAGAGGGAGAGGCAGTCTAGGAGGTTGATTTCTAGACGTCGGGGTCGGGCCCTGGAGCGGGTTGCCATGTCCTTCTCCAGGAGGCCTTCCTGGCCCGGGGATGGAACCCGGGTCTCCTGCATCGCAGGCAGACTCTTGACCGTGTGAGCCACCAGGGAGGCTCCGTCAGAAACGTTCACCAAGTCCTCTAGCTTCCATCCGCAGGGCTTCAGGCACAGGGCCTTTTGAGTTCTCCGTCAGAAGGACAAGAGAACATGGGACGTGGTGGTGCCCCCCCCCCCCCCCTCCCCCGAGAGAGGGTTGTTGTCCCCAGATAGCGGAGGCAGCTCGGAACACTTCAGGCTCCAGTCCCCGTCTCGGGTGAAGAACCACACGCAAAGGAACACACACCCACACACACACGTATAGGACACGACTCTCCTATCCAGAAGTGTGTACCCCCGTTTCACGGAAATATCCTCTGGGCCCCTAAGGAACGTGTGGCAATCACTCTCGCCAAGGAGATAAGAATCCTCCACGGAGAGTTTCTGAAGTCTGGAAGGACCGGGTCGAGAGAAAAAGAGAAACGATTCCCTTCTGTTGACAGGGGTGTTGTATGAAGTGACCAAGGGGATGTCCATCTTTCCAAATTCCCATTTTAAACCTCGTGTCCTTTTCGGTCCTTTGTTTTCTCTTTGTATCTGGAAAACAACAGATGGGACGGTAGGTCCTTTCATGATTTTCTTTCTTTCTTTTTCCTGCCTGCGTGCCTGTCCGCCCGCCTGTCCCTCCGTCTGTCTTTTCTCTGTCTCTCTCGCTTTCCACTCAGGTTAGGGAATTAAAAAAAAAAAAAAAAAAAAGAGGAATCTGTAGGAATCTGTATTTCTGCAGGTCAGGAAGCAACAGTTAGAACTAGACATGGAACCCAACAGGCTGGTTCCAAATAAGGGAAAGGAGTCCATCAAGGCTGTCCATCGTCACCCTGCTTATTGAACGTACACGCTGAGTACACATCATGAGAAGCGCTGGGCTGGATGAAGCACAAGCTGGAATCCAGATGGCCGGGAGACATATCAATCCCCTCAGCTATGCACACGACAGCACCCTCACGGCAGAAATGAAGTCTAGGGTGGGTTTCCAAAGCCGTGTTCGTTTCAGGTGTTCAGAGTCTTTTCCCTTAGAGGTTCATGCAACGTCATACGTCTATTTTCCCGTGCTGGCATAGTATAGAGTAGGTGCTTGTGGATTCTTTGGATGTACAGTTTATGTGTCCATGTTCAACCAGCCCTCCTAAGTGGACCGTCCTGCCCTTCCTCCCCCGCCCCCACCCCCCATCGCCCCATCCTCTTTTCCTCAAGACGTCAGGCATCCACTTCAGCATCCTGTTCCTCAGTTCATCCAACCCCACGGAAGAAGTCATTTCTCCAGTTTCTCCGTCGGTTCTCTACACCTCGCCTGATGGTGGCAGGTGACTGGAAGACTGAGAGTTCTGAAGAATTTTGCAAGAGCTTTGGGTGAAGGCTCCTCGGATGTGCTCGGTGAAGTGGGTGGTGTGTCCATCAGTAGAGACCGTGGAAGGTATGCCCCACGTGGCACAAACACCGTTGCTTTGAGTTGTGGTCGGTTTGCCTGTCTGCACCGAGAGATGGAAGGGAGGCTTCCACCTTCCACAGAGAAAGCTATCCCTAGCGTACCAAGGATGTTTGACAACCCCCCGCCCCCCCCCCACCCCCCGCCACCCCAGGTTACAGGCGCGAGAGGTCAGACTGTAGCAATCATCATGTCCAGGGTGTATTCACAACAGGCAGACTCATCTTAAAGGCACCCTGTCCTGTGAAGGTGGAGGGAGGGGAGCGAGAAGCAGAGGGACGATGACAGAGGAAGGAAGGAAGGAGAAAGAGAGGGGACAGGAACACACGCAGTGGGGCGAGGTGGGGGAGGGGGAGGCGGTGTGTGGCGTGTCTGTGACATGCCCAGGTGGTGTTGCGTGGGTGGAGTGTGCAGCCCAGTGTGTGGGTGGGTGGGTGGGTTGGGGGGGGGGGGGGGGCGCGCAGGTGTGTGGTGTGGGTGTGTGTGTATAGGTGCCACCGGGGGCCGTGTCATGTGGGTGGCATGGGTGTGTTTGTGGGGGGGTGCACCTGTGGGTGCGGGTGTGAGGGGGGCAGGCAGAGACAGAGGCTGAGAGACACAGCCAGGCAAAGGACAATGCAGTTTGTGTGTGTGTATGTATGTGTACATGTGCACATGTGGGGTGGGTGGTGTGTGGCATGTGCGGCGGGGTGTGTGTGGGTATGCATGTGGTGTGTGGGCAGAGACAGAGGCAGAGAGACATAGCCAGGCAAAGGACAATGCCATGTGTGTGTGTGTGTGGGGCCAGTGTGTAGGGCCGTATGTATGTGGGGGGGGAGTGTGTGGTGTGTGTGAGGGTATGTGTGTGGTGTGGGCGGGGTGTGTGGTGTGTGGGGGCGGGGTGCGTATGGGCTGGGTGTGTGTGTGGGGGCTCGGGTCAGGGTGTGTGTGTGGTGTGTGGGGGCGGGGTGCGTATGGGCTGGGTGTGTGTGTGGGGGCTCGGGTCAGGGTGTGTGTGTGGTGTGTGTGGGTGGGGTGTGTGTGCGGGTATGCATGTGGTGTGCGGGTATGCATGTGGTGTGTGGGGTGTGCAGGCAGAGACAGAGACAGAGAGACACAGCCAGGCAAAGGACAATGCAGTGTGTATGCAGTATGCGCATGGTGTGTGTGGGCATGTGTGTGGTGTGTGGTTTGTGAAGGTGTGTGTGTGGGGGGGGGGTATGGGCAGAGACAGAGAGACACAGTCAGGCAAAGGACAACGTGCATGGGTGAATATTCTGCATAATTTGCTTGTGTTTTCTGAGCTCATTCATCACCTAAGTGAACAAGACCACTTCCATGAAATGTGAATCTGCCACCCTCACCTCAGCCACCAGCTAGCACTTGTCTTTGGGCAGGCAGACAGGGGAGTGTTCCGAGTTGGGGAGGGAAGGGGAGGGGGAGGGGGGCGCAAATTGCTGTCACCAGGCCAGCTTTGATCCTTGCGTTCTGCCCCTGAACCTGACTGGAGCAAGTGGTTCAGTCAGGATTTGTTTGAAATCTTTGGCGGGAGAAGGCAGATTCCCCCATGCCAAGGGACAAGGCCAAAAGGAAGGAAATCAACTCCCTTGGGTTCAAATAGCTGTTCTCCAAATCAATCAAGTTTCCAAGACGAGATTTCCAATCCAAACCAAAAAGCCCAGTGGCTACCCATCGCTGCCCCCTTGGCTTCTGGCCCAAGGTGCCCCTCCCACACAGCCTCCTTCCATAGCCCCAGGGCATTCAAGAGCTAGCCCGCAGGCCTGCTCCATCCATAGCCCCCCCACCCCCACCCTGCCGCAGGACCATCTAAAAAAGCCTATGACAGGCAGGTGGCGACCAACAACCAACCCACTGTCCAGAGAGTGGGCCACAGCATAGGAGCTCCCGGGGAGACCAGCAAGGACTCGTTGCTAGAAGGGGCTCATCCTAGGGCACAGTTTCTCCTCTCAGTCACCAACGCGGACAGGAGAACAGGACCCACCAATACTTCCCAAGAACGTCCCTGGGGGAGGTACGATGGACAGACTGGAGGGGAAAGGAAGGATTCTTGACTCCCCGCCCACGGGGCAGTGGAATGCATTTAAGGGGGAATGCAGGCCAACATCAGGTGGCGCAAGCACCTGCTCTGAGAAATAACTTGCCATCATTCCTGTCCCTGTCACCACCCTTTGGGCGTGCCAGGAGAAAACCCTTTTGTGACCCCCAACGAGGGCTCTTTAAGCAAGAGCAAAGCAAATGTAGGAAGTCAAGAAACACCTGGAGTAACAGGCAAATTTGGCCTTGGAGTATGGAATGAAGCAGGGCAAAGTCTAATAGAGTTTTGCCAAGAGAACACACTGGTCATAGAAAACACCCTCTTCCAACAACACAAGAGAAGACTCTACACATGGACATCACCAGATGGTCAACACTGAAATCAGATTTATTATATTCTTTGCAACCAAAGATGGAGAAGCTCTATACAGTCAGCAAAAACAAGAATGGGAGCTGACTGTGGCTCAGATCATGAGCTCCTTACTGCCAAATTCACTGCCTCTTGAGAAATTTGTATGCAGGTCAGGAAGCAACAGTTAGAACTGGACATGGAACAACAGATTGGTTCCAAATAGGAAAAGGAGTATGTCAAGGCTGTACTGTATTGTCACCCTGCTTATTTAACTTATATGCAGAGTACATCATGAGAAACCCTGGGCTGGAAGAAACACAAGCTGGAATCAAGATTGCCGGGAGAAATATCAATAACCTCAGATATGCAGATGACACCACCCTTATGACAGAAAGTGAAGAGGAACTGAAAAGCCTCTTGATGAAAGTGAAAGAGGAGAGTGAAAAAGTTGGCTTAAAGCTCAACATTCAGAAAACGAAGATCATGGCATCTGGTCCCATCACTTCATGGCGAATAGATGGGGAAACAGTGGAAACAGTGTCAGACTTTATTTTGGGGGGGCTCCAAAATCATTGCAGATGGTGACTGTAGCCATGAAATTAAAAGACGCTTACTCCTTGGAAGGAAAGTTATGACCAACCTAGATAGCATATTGAAAAGCAGAGACATTACTTTGCCAACATAGATCTGTCTAGTCAAGGCTATGGTTTTTCCAGTGTTCATGTATGGATGTGAGAGTTGGACTGTGAAGAAAGCTGAGAG